>NC_080089.1:10874700-11174700 GCF_950005125.1 Chionomys nivalis | reverse complement strand
AGGAGCTGGGAGCTGGGGCACTGTGCAAGGGCACTTGCTGTGCAAGCAAGACGGCCTGAGTTTGAATTCCCTGACACTCTGTAGAAAGCCAGACAACTTTGTATTTCTGTACCTCCAGTACTGAGAGGGGTTCAGACAGGCATATAATAGGGGATCACAGCCCAGCCACCATAGTCAAAACAGCTTTTGACTCAGTGAGAAAACCTACCTCAGGAGAGCAAGGTAGAGTACAATAAAGACACCAGATATATTCTACTGCCCTCACACCCCATTCAAGAACATGCACCTGAACATTCAAGTACATGAAATACACACACACACACACACATACACACACACACACACACACTCACACTCACACTAGAGATATTTCAAAACAGCAGAGTCCAAACTCTGAATCTGAAGTCAGAATTTGGAAATAACATTTGCCTCTAAAAAGAGTTCCAGGAGTTCTAAGTTATAGAAAAAACAGTCAAAACTAAAGCAGAAACAGTCCCCCAAAACCAAAGAGGACGCAGCAAAGCCCCCCTTGAACCTTTTTGAATAATGAGCAAACTGCTCAGGGGAGAAGGTTTTATGAAGGGCACAGTACAAGCATGCAATTCTTCAAAGAATTATTTACAAATGACTGGATAGGAAACCCAAGTCATTCCTCTTAGGAACAATATAGAAATTACAAAAGAGCCAGCATACTGTAGCTAGTTAGAATGATGGTCCAAGACACTTTGAGAGAGGACCAAAATGTTCGAAATGTGAGAAGTTGGGGGAAAAAAAAAGATGAGGCAAAATGAACACACTTAAGGAAGAGTTGGAGACAAAATAAAGAAAAAAGAGCGAAGTGGAACCAACAGTACACACCCCATGGTGGTGAGCACCTAGCAAGAAGGATGACCCTGGTCACTGTTGAGGAGGTGGGAGTTTCTGCAACAATTGTGCAAATCCAGTTGGATCCTGCTAAAGTCCCTAGAGAGCCCTGAAAACTCTGTTCCCTATGGCTAACTGCTGGAATTTATGTAGTTCCAAATGTCTGCAGACAGCCAATGCCAGGCAGCCCATCAACATAGATAGCCACTGTCTCACTGGGTAGACACTAACTGACTTGAACTATCATCCATAAGGAAGCTGGAAAAGCAAAAGAGCTGGAGTTCTGATTTTTTTCTTTCTTTTTTTGTTCTTGTTTTTTCGAGATAGGGTTTCTCTGTAGCCTGTCCTGGAACTCACTCTTGTAGATCAGGCTGGCCTTGAACTCACAAAAATCTGCCTGCCTCTGCATCTTGAGGGCTGGGATTAAAGATTTGTGCCACCACTGCCTGGCTTGGAGTTATGATTTAATGAGGATATCTAGGGGTCTAGGGAACACATACACCATCATGCGTATAAAGAAGCCTTGGCAGAATTGGAATGAGGAAAGTTTAGAAAGGATAGTTAAAGACAATGCCTTTCCCCCAATAATGTTTATACAACATCTGTCTTCTTGACCAGGATCAGAATAAACTGAGAATTTCTTGTAAATAAGAGTCAATCAGCATGAATTTCTCCTTCATATCTCTAGCCTGAAAACTTAGGTGGATCTATATGAGGTGAAACAATATGTGGTTTTCATGACTCACTCAGTGACATAATGATTGAATAAATAAGCACAGCGATACATTGTTCCTGGGATAAAAGCAAGTACCACGGAATTGTCTTAGGAGGGCAAGAGCTGGAAAGAGCAAAGTGGAAATAGCACAAGATGTTGGTATGAAGAGAATTCCCTGGCTCCTTGATATGGTCATCACTATTATTTCAGAAGAACTCCTATTAAAGACCTTTATTATTCCTTATGTCTTTTCATAGTATGGAAAAGGATTATGCTTAGCTTAGGATAGTTGGCTTAATCAAAAGAGCTCCCAAATGCTGTGTTAAACTCAGGTGACCTGGATAGTTAGAAAACACTGATGGAGGATTTATGCAGCAAACAACCCTTTGTTGAATGATAGTTTATATACACCCACATATGGACATCTAGCATAGCTTTTTAGAGATTGATGGATATGTTTATAGTATAAATAAAATAAGTAACATACATGAGGTGAAGTGGTTGAAAAGGAATGCCTGCTGTAAACTCATAAATTGAATACTTAGTCATTAGGAAATGTCACTACTTGAGAAAGATTAGGAGGTATGGCATTATTGGATGAAGTGTGTCACTTAGGGTAGGCTTTGGGGTTCCAAATGCTTAAGCCAGGCCCAGTGTCTCTTTCTTCCTGCTGCCTTTGGATCCATATGTTGAGTTCTCAGCTACCATATCTGCCCGTGGGCCACCATACAACCTGCCATGAGGCTATAAAGGGCTAATCCTCTGAAAATGTAAGAAATTAAATGCATTCCATTATAAGAGTTGTCATGGCCATTGTGTCTCTTCCCAGTAATAGAACACTGACTAAGACATGAAGATATGATGTCTTATTTACATTTCAAGTACATATACTTTTGTTTTTCCTACAAGTTTTTATACTATATGAATATCTACCAAATAATATTGAGGAGTGTTAAAGCCAGATGGGGGATACCTAGCATACACAGGAGAAGTATATATGGAGTATTGAGGGATTTATGGACCAACCATAATGATGTGATGACTGTTGAACTTAGACAGTGTTGATTTACTGCAGGCAAGGAACCAGAAGTTGAAGACTGGATATTTAGAACCTTCAGTAGCTCATATAAGAGAGGATAAGTTTATAAGTGTATTAATAAAGGACTAACATGAACACTGAGTAGGTACAGTAGACATTGAACATGACAGAGATGAATGAATGATGGATAAAGTGGAGATTCAAGTTCATTCCTGGACTTGTTGACTTTTCCTACAGATACACATATAAATTTATTTTTCTGCACTGGTGCTATAGAAAAATAAAATGAGAACTTTGAAATACCACTTTCCAAACCAATTTGAGTCCTACTGAGTCTTCCATCTAAAAGCATCCTCAGGGACTCAGGTTAAAGTGTCTGAACTAGGGACCAGTTATGGGGATGTCTGAAAAGCACCAGGCAATTCTCATGTACAGATTTAATGAAACGAATGGTTTGGTTCGGCTAGGAGGTAGCAAGGAAAATAAAATTGCTACCAAAGTACATATTTTATGAATGGTTAGAAACATTCAAACTTATTATGAGATGTTGTACATCTCTATCTTTTGCTGCTTACAGATTGTATTTAATTTTCCTTTCGTTAAAAAAAATCACATATAGGATGTTAAACAAAATCCACTAAGGGAATTAGGAATTGCTTTTCATTCACTGAAATCTCAGTTTGTTTTGGTTCCTCTTATTAGGACATAAAACAGAGAAATTCTGTTTGGGAAAATCTTATTAGTTCAGCTTTTAACATTGACTGTTTGTGGTCAACCAATCTTTCATTTTATTTTCTTTTATTTTATTTAAAAAACAAAAAAACAAACATACTGGGAACTTTATTAAAATACACTTAAAATGATAGGGAAAATACAGTCCATAGTACTATATTTATGGTTTAAATTTTATTTTGATATTAAATTATCTTTAATTCAATATTTAAAAATTTTAAGACTCAAATATAACCAGGATAAAATAATAAAATCTTAATCTTTCATAATTTGTTAAATGATACTAATTTTTTTAAAAAAAATATTTGTTTTCTTTTTTATTTCTTTTTTATTTATTTATTTATTAAAGATTTCTGCCTCTTCCCCTCCACCGCCTCCCATTTCCCTCCCCCTCCCCCAATCAAGTCCCCCTTCCTGTCAGCCCGAAGAGCAATCAGGGTTCCCTGCCCTGTGGGAAGTCCAAGGACCCCCAACCTCCATCCAGGTCTATTAAGGTGAGCATCCAAACTGCCTAGGCTCCTGCCAAGCCAGTACGTGCAGCAGAATCAAAAACCCATTGCCATTGTTCTTGAGTTCTCAGTAGTCCTCATTGTCCGCTATGTTCAGCAAGTCCGGTTTTATCCCATGCTTTTTCAGACCCAGGCTAGCTGGCCTTGGTGAGTTCCCAATAGAATATCCCCATTGTCTCAGAGTGTGCATGCACCCCTCGCGGTCCTGAGTTCCTTGCTCGTGCTCTCTCTCCTTCTACTCCTGATTTGGACCTTGAGATTTCTGTCCAGTGCTCCAATGTGGATCTCTGCCTCTATCTCCTTTCATCGCCTGATGAAGGTTAATATTCAGGAGGATGCTTATATGTTTTTCTTTGGGTTCACCTTCTTATTTAGTTTCTCTAGATCACGAATTATAGGCTCAATGTCCTTTATTTATGGCTAGAAACCAAATATGAGTGAGTACATCCCATGTTCCTCTTTTTGGTCTCACTCAGGATCGTGTCTTCTAGTTCTATCCATTTGCATGCAAAATTCAAGAAGTCCATTGCTGGCGGGAATGCAAACTTGTGCAACCACTTTGGAAAGCAGTGTGGTGGTTTCTCAGGAAATTCGGGATCAACCTACCCCTGGACCCAGCAATACCACTCTTGGGAATATACCCAACAGATGCCCTATCATACAACAAAAGTATATGCTCAACTATGTTCATAGCAGCATTGTTTGTAATAGCCAGAACCTGGAAACAGTCTTTCATTTTAAACTAAGTTAGAGACCAAGTGATTGGAGGGGTAGAGTGTGTGCATGTCACACGAGAGGAAACAAAACTATTTTATTGGTTGGAATTCCATTAAAGGAGTAAAAATGTCTTTCAAGCTCAGAAGGTAAGCATTTAAAACCATAAGGTATTCATGACACAATGGATTATGAATTTATTCTCTATATTTGTAGGCATTATTTGAATAAGAACTAGAATAGAATACCAGTTTTTAAATAAAAGATACTGCTTTACTGGAACTAGTAGACAATTTATATAACTTTATTGTTTTTAAATTAAAGAAGTAATGGAAATACTGTTAATCCAATAGCAGGTAAAACTCAAGAACCCTCTTCTGGAGATGCAAAGTACATTTTCTCTCTCAAGGCACATTAAGAATAACACATCATTGAATACGCTGAATGAGATATTAAACTTTCCTATACCATGAGAAAAGAGAACCCACAGATTAGCATTGAATGTTTGAGCTTCCTAGTCTAAGGAGCAAGTCAACAACATGAAACAAGAAGTATCTTGGTTTAAACTGGTGACACTTGCCTTCTCACATGGGAAAGAATGACAAGAACTGTGTAATGATAGTACATAGAATTCCTGAAAGTTATACATTTAAAGAAGTATTGATGTGATTTAATAATACCCACGAGAAGATTATCACTATGTTTTCCTGGGAGGAAAGTCTTAAGAAACACTAAGAGAGAGAAAGATAACATGAGTGACAGAGGCAAGCTGTGCATGCAATTTTAAGTTTTTTATAGTAGTGTAGAAAGTACTAAGTGAAATGATTATAATAAATCATAAGAACCTACATATATAATTCATGAGATAATAACTTGAACATAAAATAAGTGAAAAAAAACAAATTAATGGGGATTTTTATCTTCCTCCTTTTATACTAGTCCTTCATACATATTTTATTAATCTAGAAATTCACAATATGGAAATACATGGATTCCCAATTCTCTGGAGTCAAGTGTGGTTAGGGATTACCTCAACTCCAACTCAGAGATCTTAAATAGATGGTCTAAGATTTAGCTACTAGAAAAGGCAAAGCTGAAATCCCATCTTGGGGATTCTAACCCCACAGCCTAAGCTCTTAAATGCTATCCTGTGCTCTTAGGGAGATATGGTTTAGAATTCATAAATCTATCTTGAAATGGTCTTCATAATATGGTATGTATTGTGTCCAAGGAGGTAAGCACAGAGTCTTCTTACTGTAGACTTTCAAATAATAAAAATGAATTGTACTTATTACTGTACAAAGAAATGATCTTGAGGTTAATTAAGACCCTGAAAGAAGTCTGGGGATGTAGTCAGTAGGTACAATGCTTACTTAGCATATACTAAATCCTATGTTCAGTTCACACGCTTTATAAACTGAGGACGGTGGTACACACCTTCAATTCCAGCATCAGGAGGTGAAGTCAAGAATATCAAGAGATCAGAGTTATCCTTGGCTACAAAGAGAGTTTGAAAGAATTATGGGATACCAGAAATTTTGCCTAAAACAAAAAGAAGACCAACAAACAAGCAAACAAAAAACCAACAACAACCAAAAAAAGCTTTTCCAAAATCTTCACACTTAGCTGATAAAGCAATCAGGTATTAAGCTTTATTCTACTGAGTTTCAAGCTCTGAATTTTCATATGCCACCAATAAATAACGTGCCTTAAAGATGATTCTATTCCAATGGACATAGCGGCAATTACAAACAACAGAAAAATTCTTAGAACTGAGAATCCTCATAGTAACTTTTAAAATGTTCTGTGCTGGGGCTGGAGAGCTAGCTCAGCAGTTAAGTGTACTTGCCATTCTTACAGAAGACCAGGGTTCAGCTCAGTTCTTAGTACCCACATGATTGCTAACATTGCCTGTAACTTCAGTTCCTGGGGATTTGATACCCTCTTCTGACCTGAGGTCTCCTATTCACTTGCGCCCTTAAGATGATTTAGTAAACACAAAAACAAATAAATAAATACTTAGTTATTTTTAAATATCTATCCATCTTGCACTCTTTTTAAATGAAACGAAAGTATCCACTGTAGAAATTCAGTAACTCATCTCCTATAAGTCTCTGATTGTCCTTGATTTACTGTTAGCTCAGAGGTCTAGACAAGTCCTTGGGAGCCACAGGCCCAGTCAGTGTTCACCTTATATGTGTGTTTTAGGAACACACACATGCATGCACATGCGTAAATGCACATATTCACACAAGCACACACACATGTATACACACATGAGCACATGTATGTGGAAACACACATACACATACACACATGCAACCATACATACCCCCATGGGTAGGATAAGCTTGTTGTAAGAACTCAGTCTTTAAAAAAAATGCCTGAATTAGCCTCAGGCAGCAGGGAGGTGGCTACCACAATGCACTGTCATTAATGGTCTAGAAGGTTTTGTGTTCTGGTGTCTTGGGTTTTAAATTAAATGTCACATACAATTTGCCATTGCTAATGTGAAGTGTGGAGCTGGCCTTAGAGACTGAGAACTCCAATTCTAATTGGTAACTGCATAATACTGAGTAAAAAATGTTAAAGATCGTTATTTGTTAAATTGTCATCCCAGTATGCAAAATATATGGCTATCTATTTTTTTAGACTTTAAGTTCGCAATAAAATTTTCAGACAGTATATAAAATGTGCCATGCTTAATGCAGTATTAACTACAATGGGGTTGATCACCTCACCCGTCTGGGATTGTTTATGCCCTGATCTCTCTGACATTTAGCCCATAATGTCAGGAAATTTATGAAAAGCAAGTGAAGCTGAACACATTCCATTTAGAGTGGTTTATTTTTTCATTCTTCTCCCTGCTGTTGACAAGGGTCTGTTTTAATAACAGGATTCATAATAAGATTTCCAATCTGCTTTAAAGCATTACATTCTATCATTCAGGGATATCAGTATGTTAGTGCTAATGATGAGGTATGTTTAAGTCTAATAATGCTGGCTTACCCATGACAGCATCATTTTTACCACTGGCTTTAATTAGAAACCTAAAGAAATCAGGAAATTAAGTATGCCCATTAAAATAATAGATACATTCCTAAAACTCTAGTCAATTTTTAACATCATTAATATCACACAGCATGGCAGTTTTAAGAACATAACTGGGCAATTCAAGTAGAAAATGGCTATGGAGGAAATCACTAGCACTTAAGCAGCCATAACTATTTTAGAAAAACAGGGTCTACTTTAGCGACCAATGCAAGACTTGTGCTCCACCCACTGCATCTTCAGGCTAGCCATTTTCCTGCTTGGTGGACCCCTTGTCTTGGACAGCAATTAATCTTATAAACACACAACTTCTTAAAACAGTTAATTCATAATTGCGTAGCTGTAAATGATAATCTCAGAAAGAAGCGTCAGGATACCAGGAGCCAGAGTAGTTTATCTTAGGAGGTATATGCCTCAGAAGTTTCTTCCATGAAGCACAGAAGCTCCAGGCGGGCTAACAGAATCCAGCTAGTTCATTGCATATATCATGTACAAGGCCCTAGGCTCTCAGTTTCAGAGTTCCCCCGTGTGACCCGTGGAAGGCCTCAGTTTCTGCAACACAGAAGGCAGAAAACAAACCTAGCTTGCAGGATATCAGGCTGACAAATACAACCAGGACCTCTTCCTTCTTTAGCCATGAACCGTGACCTGATCTAACAGAAAAAAAAAAAAATCCCGTGTGTGCTTCATTTCCAAACCATCATCAACACAAAGCCTTTGCACACCTCTCCCAGCTGTCTCTGGTAGAGTATCATGACTCTATTTTGTGTGTGTGTGTATGCGGGAAGGGGGGTGAACTCTTTCGTTGACTTTACAACTGCAAAATGATTGCAATAATACCACAGTGCCATCAGATATGCAGGCTTTATTTCTGATAATCTGAATACCATGGCAGATTGTGACTTTAAACTGATAAGCTTGTATTTAGGAACCATCACCTCATCAAAGTACATTGCAAAGTGAATTGCGGTATGTGGAATAGTTATGGAGTATATGTTATTATGAGAATGTTTATCATATCTCTTTTATTATTAAACATTGATTAATATTAAAATGGAAATCTTGGACATTTATAAACTTCTATTAAAGAGAAACACTAGATTTTAGAGACTAGGTTCTTTTTATCTCTGTGCTATGAATTATATTTGTTTGACATATTATATATGACTTGTCTCTCTATATCTTATGGTGATATCACAAATATCTCCCTTATGAGAATAACTTTGACAGAAGTATTAAACGTTTTTAAATCATCAAAGAAAATGATACCATCATACATAAGCCTGAAGAATATATTTATGACATTTTTTCAACTGATATTCCAATAATCCTAATCACCAATTAAGATTACATTAGTAATTTGATTAAGAATTCTTATTTCTGCAAGATATTCCAAATCTTAAGTGTTTCTTTTTCTTTTTGTAAAATAATGAACTTTCCTGGATTAAGTAGCTCTTATATGTCACAACCGATCTAAGAAATCATGAATAAACATGCACAACCCTTCTGAACAGATTTTGCCCTTGACTGAAATGGCCTACTCTGATGGATGTTGTAGAAAAATAAATTAACATAGACAAGATATATGTAGACTTCAAAACATAGCTTCAGTGCCAGGAAGATCTACAAAAGTAAACAGAGTATAGATGTGTCTACAAACTGATGATGAGACACCATGTGTTGAGATTTTAATCCCCAAATGAGCAGAGAAAAAAAAAACAGCATGCCATATAAGTTTGATATTAATACTTCAGTTACTGTTTGCTTTGCTTAAAATGTGGCCACACATAGAGAGACACAGACACATTTACAGATACACACAGGCATACACATGCATATACACCACCATCACCACCACCACCACCACCAAAATATGCGAGAGAGTTTACAGATGCCTGGAATACCATTTTGAAAAAAGCATCTCTTGGGTCATTGAGGTATCCACTCTAGAGTTGGAGTGCACCCTGGGTTGACAGGTTATCCTACAGAGAATAATACAGGGATATAAAAGGGTTGCCTGGAAAGCCTGGTATGTGCAGGATTGATGTGGAAATCACATGCACCTCTGAGAACGCTTAAGGTTTGAAATAGCAGAAACAGGCAGAACTTGGCTAGGGAAAGGGGTGTGGGCAGAGAAGTAGCCATTTTTCTTTCCAGATGGCAATTGAGAAGTTAATTTTAAAAAATAGTACCAGGAATCACATTAAATAAATAAATAATAAATAAATAAATAGTGCAGGGTTACTTAACGCCTGAAAGACAAAAGAGAAATGATGTGCAATTGGAAATGAAGGATTTTGAAGAAGCAAGCTATTTTATTCCTGTGAAAAGAAGTAGAGAAAGAAACGGACATGCAAGGAGAGCTGCAGACCATCACCAGATGGGATACAATGCTGGTCATGGTTTTCCAAACTCAAGACTATTACAATTGGGGGCCAGAACAGTTACTGTTTAGGAAATCTTTTATGTAAAACTAAAGATGTTTGTTAACATTTTTTATTTTAGCTTCTGCTATGGCATAACTGAGAATCACCATACAGAAAAATAAACAAAAATGTCAACTAGAGATATATATCCCTTGTAGGTAAAATGGATTAGACCAAGCAAAGATCACCTATCAAAGATAAGATTCCCTTTAAGCATAAAATGTCAGAACTCCAATCATTGTCAAGACTGTTCCATAAGCCCATGGGCTAAGCCTGCTGCACAGATTTTAAAGAGACCAACAACTGGGTGCTGTTTCTTAACTTTACTGTGCTTCTGAGCAAAAACATTTTGTTGGAAGGGACTTGGAGATACCTGTTCACAAGGCCGCCACATAAAGGTCAGAAGTGAGTGTCCTGTGTAACTCAGGTCTTTGCTGTATAATGTCTTGTACACATTATCTGGTCATTCCTGTTGAACATTCCAGAGCATGTGGTCAGTACTACAAAAGATATTCCAAGAATGACATTATTTTTCTGTGATCTCTCATGTGGCTTCACACAGCTGCTCCTTTTCATGGGTATTTAGACCTTCACTTTTGATTCCACAGAATTGTTCATTTCTCCATTTGCAGGTTGAAACAGATAATTCATAGACTTTGGATACAAATTTTACAAATGAACAATAGTGAAAGAAGAACCACATCTGGCTTCCGTTTGCTTCGTACAGAATATCTTATATTTGGGTCACTGTTTCATTCACTGTGGTCTGCCCTTTGTCCTTTCTTTGCTTGTGCTTCTGGAAAGATACCAAGTGGGTCTGTTGATAGATGGATATGTTGACCATATCTATTTGCAAGGCTATTATTGAATTCCGTTAGGTATAGCTTCACTACACTTCCTTTCTAATCTGATTTGACATTTCCCTGAGACTCAGAGCTTTTTCAAACACTTTGTGAACTTATCACGTAACTGTAACTCATCAGTCAATGACTGAAACTTGGCTCATCATACAGAGTATGGTGGTGTTCCTTTATTAGAGACAAAAATAAGTGAATTATATTTAATTAAAAGCTGTTTACAAGTATAACTTAATCTCTGATATTGACAGCTATTAAATGATGTACTTAACATTTGTAAATTACATGTGCTGTGAATGCAAGTTATATATAGTTTCTAGACCATTTAGGCACTGTGTAGAGAATTTCCTCATGTGTTTTCTGTTTGTGAAGGTGTGCTAAGAGCTGGAAGAAGTCAATATTTCCCTTTTTAAGCAGTAAATGTTTTGAAGGCTGATTCTCAAATAAGAAACTGAATCTGACAAACCTTTAAAGCTATTTCCTGATCACAAAAAGAACTGAGTGAAACCTTTTCTGACCCTGTTCAGACTTACTGTGAAGAGTGAAAGGTTGTGATGAGTGAAGTCGCAAATGGGAGGAGGCCTGACAAAGGCTGGACTTGTGCAGCACAGATTAGGGAAATGAGGCCAGGACAGCAGTGTGCTGGAACTCGACGTGCTTAGAATCTGCTGCTGGCCTTTCTTTCACAGCACCTTTCTCACTGCTTGCAATGATGAATATTTTGTTAAAAAAAAAATAGCCTTTGGATTAGAAGTTGAGGCCTGGAAACATCCACTGCCCTTGTAATCTGTCTTATTCAACAATTGAGTTTTTTTGTAACTTCTTTATTGAACAATATATGATAACGCACCTTCATAGTCTACTTACTTTCAATGGAGTTCCATAAATGCAGGCACATAATATCAACTGACAACACTATAGCTTTTTATAAGACTAGCTACAATGACTTTTGTTCACCTATGTGGCTTGCCTATGTTTTAATCCATCTACTTGCTTTTCCATTTTTGGCAGAAGAATTTAAAATGGAAATAGGAGACAAAATTTATTTGTGATTTCCAAGAAGGATACTATAGCTATTTCAAAAATCACTTTGGACTTATTTAAAGTTCCTAGTTTAACTACATGAATATGAGGAAAGATTGTGTAAGTGCAATTTAGTCATGTGGTTCCAATACACAGGTAAAGACAGTGGCTCAAAGCATTTGTTTTCTGAGGAAAATGTTAAACAAACCATTAACAAATCTGACATAAACATGAAAAAGTGAACACAATTATCCATTGTTCCACTGCCTTCAAAGGTTTCTTGTCTTCATTTTCAGTCAAATTAGGGACTATATAAATACCAAGGAAAGTGTAGGGCTCTTCTATTCCCAGATAATTTAATCAGCACTTAAAACCGCTTGGATGCCCCAGGGTTCTTTTCCTTGTCCCTTGTCAGGCCACTGTGTTCCTTCCCATGGGCTGATGGATTGAAACACATATTTATTCATTAAAATCTATGTCACCTGTTACTATTTGGTAAGGAAAAATTTCTCTCTTGAATACTGTAAGATTAAAGGTTTGTAGTTATAATTTCATCAACTTAGTTGCCTACATGAGAAGTTGAACATTGTTGCTATTATGACATGGATGGATTTCCCAGAACACAGAAACCTTAGTCCACAGTTTCATGAACCACACAACAGGTTCCTCCCAGCCCCTTCTCACTTGCATTGCCATTCCTGAAGCTCGGGAATATTCCACACATTTTTAGAAGAATATGTTTTCTGTCTGTGCAGATACCTTCTCTTAAATCCTCCCCTGACAAACTGAAAATATGTTTTCTGCTCACTGGAAAGTGGAAATGGCATCTTTTCTGAGGTAGAGCGCTCATCTGGGAATGAGAAAGCTGCTCTAACAAAGCCAAGGCTGAGGAGCATCAGGTCAGTTCTACACCTGTTACATCTGGTGGTCTGCTCCTCAGAGTGCTGTTATATGTTACGTGACAAAACAACAAAATGTCAAAACATACAAGAGAATTCCGGAAATAGACTTACATGATAGGAAGACCCCCCTCCCCAAACACACACACAGAGTAGGTGGGCCTTTCATGGATGATGTATAATACAAACTAAGTTTGCGAATGAAAAAATATTTCACATAAATATCCTGCAAAACATAGAAAGTGAAAGAACAGAAGTGACTGGATGAGGGCCCAACTGGAAAATGCAGAGAGTTCGAAGTGTTAAAACAAAGGCAGACTTTTCTCGTGGGGGGAGGTAAAATGATACTGCATGTGTTGAGTTTCCCAAGAGAAAGTTTTGTCACATAATTTCAAGATCTCTTCATTTCAGAACAGCAGGAGGCAAAGATTAAGATGGGTGAAAAATATGTTTTCTGTAAAATTTCTAGTTTTCATCAGATAACCTAGAAAATATTGCTTGGCTATTTTACAGAAAATTAGACATAATAGTCCCTCCTTCTCCTTTGAATAACAAATAAATGATTAAGCAGCGGTGCATTTAACTCCAGTTCCATTTCTCCTGATTAGCATTAGCATTTTCATGTATCTTAACATTTTTTATCTTATAAAATATTATTTGAGCAAAGTGATCACTATGCCTATTTTTAAATTCATTTGTTTTTCATCCCTGCCACAGTTTCCCCTGCCTGCCTGCTCTCCTCCCAACCCCTCCCCTCCCAAACCCTGTGCTTCCACCCCCAATCCACCCCTCCTCAGTCTCCAGTTTCTGTTCATGAAAGGCAGGTCTCCCATGGATATCATCAAAACATGACATATCAATTTTCAATAAGACTAAGCACCTTCCTGTGTATTAAAGGCTGGACAAGATGCCCGATATGAGGAGTATGGTCCCAAAAGCCAGTGAAACAGTCAGAAAAAGACCCTGATCCCAATGTTTGGCATCCCACAAGAGGACCAAGCTACAGAACTACAACATTTATGCATAGATTATAGGTCAGTCCCATGCAGGCTCCCTGGTTGTCAGTTCAGTCTCTGTGAGCCTCTGTGAGCCCAGGTTAGTTGATTCTATGGATTTTCTTGTGGCATTCCTGATCCCTCTGGCTTCTATAATCCTTTCTCCCCCTCTTCTGCAGGATTATTTGAGCCATGTCTAATGTGTGTCTGTGGGTCTGCATCTGTTTCCATCAGTTGCTGGATGAAGCCTCTCTGATTACAATTGGGCACCAATCTATGAGTACAGCAGAATACTCTTAGGTATTGACTCTTTTTTTCTCCAGTCATGTTTGGTTCCATCGTAGGACTCTGAGTTATGCAGCCTGTGGGTCTTGGTGCTCTAGGCAATGTCAGGGATGAACTTACTCTCCTCGCATGGATTTTAGGCTAGACAAGTCATTGGCTGGCCACTCCCTCAATATCTAGGCCAGCATATCTCATAGGCCAAACAGACTGTCAATCAAAGGTTTTGTGGCTGGGTTGGTTTCCCACTCCCTTCAAGTGCAGGCATGAAGCCTTGCCTGGTCACAGGAGATGGCTAGTACAGGCTACATATCCTCTGATGCTAGGAGTCTCAACTTGGGCCATTATTGTAGATTCCTGGGTGTTCCCTTGCATGAGGTATTTACCTAAGCCCCAAATACCCTCTTTCCAGGAGTTCCTTTCAGTATGCTCCCTCTCCATCTGTCCCAACCTGATGCTCATGATCCCATGCCCACCTGCCTGAAATCTAATCATGAAATCTTTTCTATTTCCCTTTCCCAAGGAGATCCAACTGTTCCATTTGAACTCTGCTTGTTACCTAGTCTGTCTGGGTCTGTGGATTGTGGCATAGTTATCTTTATTTTTCCAGTTAATAACCACTTATGACTGAATACATACCGTGTTTTCTTTCTGGGTCTGGGTAATCTTATTCAAAAAAATTTTTTTTCTAGTTCCATCTATTTATCTGCAAATTTAATAATGTCATTTTTTTTTTTTGAGACAGTGTTTCTCTATGTAGCTTTGGTGCCTGTCCTGGAACTCACTCTGTAAACCAGGCTGTCTCCAAACTCACAGAGATCCACTTGCCTCTGCCTCCAGAGTGCTTGGATTAAAGGAGTGCACCACCACCATCCAGTTAATATCATTGCCTTAACAGCTGAATATGACTTCATTGTGTAAATGTACCACATATTCTTTACCCATTCTTCCACTGAGGTTGTTTCTAGCTTCTAGCTGTTATAAATAAGGCTGCTACAAACACAGAAAGACAAGGGTCCTGTGATATGATTGAGCATCCATTAGGTATATGCCCAAGAGTGGGTCTTGTGGTAGATTTATTCCATTTTGTGAGAAAACATCATACTGATTTCCAAAGTGACTACACAAGCTTACACTCCCACCAGCAGTGCAGGACTGTTCCTCTTACTCCAGATCCTCTTCACTATGAGGTGTCAATTGTGTTTTTTCTCTTGGTCATTCTGACAGGTGTAAGAGGGAATCTCAGAGTCCTTTGCTTTTGTGTTACTCTGATGGCTAAGGATGCTAATCATTTCTTTAAGTATTTATTGAACATTTGTGATTCCTCTGTTAAAAATTCTCTGTTTAGATGTGCATCCCATTTTTAATTATATTGTTTATTTTTTGATGTCTAGTTTCTTGAGTTCTTTATATATTTTGGAAATCAACCCTCTGCCAAATGTGGGGCTGATGAAGATCTTTTCCTATCTTTAGGCTGCCATTTTTGTCTTATTAAAAGTGGTCTTTGCCTTACAGAAATGTTTTTTTGTTTTTATTGTTTTTTTTTTTTTTTTGGTTTCAGGAGATTCCATTTATTAAGTGTTGATTTTATTTTTATTTATTTATTTATTTATTTTTTGTTTTTTTTTGAGACAGGGTTTCTCTGTAGCTTTGGTGACTGTCCTGGAACTAGCTCTTGTAGACCAGGCTGGCCTCGAACTCCCAGAGATCCGCCTGCCTCTGCCTCCCGAGTGCTGGGATTAAAGGCATGCGCCACCACCGCCCGGCTGAATTTAGTGTCTTCACTATTGGTGTCCTGATCAGTAAGTTGTCTCCTGTGCCAATGAGTACAAAAGTATTTCCCACTTTCTTTTCTATCAAGGTCAGTATATCTGGATTGATATTGAGATCTTTGATCCAGTTGGACTTGAGTTTTGTACACTGTGATAGATATGGATTCTTTTATGCATTCAGAGACTGCTCATTCATTTTTGGCTGCCAAGACCCAAATATTCACACAGGAACTATATTAGTTACAACACTGCTTTGCTTATTAGCTCAAGCTTCTTAGAGTTCATAGAGACCTTTTTATGGGTCTTGGACAGAATCTCAGGTACTCAACTTCTGTGGAAATAAAATCAGAACCTCTTTACTAAAGCAATATTTTCTTAGATCTAAATTTTGAAGTCAGGATACTATTTTTTTCCTTTATTTTATTCTTTTTTAATTAAAATTTCCGCCTCCTTCCCAGTTTCCCATTTCCCTCCCCCTCCTCCCACACATTGCCCCCTCCCCCCACTCCCCTCTGCCTCTCCCCACTCCTTCCCCCCTTCCCCCACTCCATTCCCCCTCCCTCTAGGTACTGAAGAGTAGTCCAAATTCCCTGCCCTGCGGGAAGTCCAAGGTCCTCCCACTTCTATCTAGGTCCAAGAAGGTGAGCATCCAAACAGGCTAGGCTCCCACAAAGCCAGTTTATGTATTAGGATCGAAACCTAGTGCCATTGTCCTTGGCTTCTCATCAGCCTTCATTGTCCGCCATGTTCAGAGAGTCCAGTTTCATCCCATGCTTATTCAGTTCCAGTCTAGCAGGCCTTGGTGAGCTCCCAATAGATCAGTTCCACTGTCACAGTGGGTGGGTGCACACCTCGTGGTCCTGACTTCCTTGCTCATGTTATCCCTCCTTCTGCTCCTCATTTGGACCTTAAGAGCTCAGTCCGTTGCTCCAAATTGGGTCTCTGTCTCTATCTCGATCCATCGCCAGATGAAGGTTCTAAGGTGATATGCAAGATATTCATCAGTATGGCTATAGGATAGAGTCATTTCAGGTTCCCTTTCCTCAGTTACTCAAGGTACTAGCTGGGGACATCTCCCTGGACACCTGCGAGCCCCTCTAGAGTCAAGTCTCTTGCCAACCCTAAGATGGCTCCCTTAATTAGGATGTATATTTCTCTGCTCCCGTATCCACCCTTCCTATATCCCAACCATCCTATTCCCCCAAGCTCCCCCCATCCTCCCCTTCTCACGTTTCTCACCCCGTTTCCCCTTAGCCCCATGCCACCTCACCCGCAAGTTCCCTGTTTTTGCCGGGCAATCTTGTCTACTTCCCCTATCCAGGCAGATGACTATGTTCATAGCAGCATTGTTTGTAATAGCCAGAACCTGGAAACAACCTAGATGCCCTTCAATGGAAGAATGGTTGAAGAAAGTGTGGAATATATACGTATTAGAGTACTACTCAGCGGTAAAAAACAATGACATGGTGAATTTTGCATGCAAATGGATGGAAATAGAAAACACTATCCTTAGTGAGGTATCCCAGACCCAAAAAGAAGATCATGGGATGTACTCACTCATAATTGGTTTCTAGCCATAAATAAAGGACACTGAGCATATAATTTGTGATCCTAGAGAAGCTAAATAAGAAGGTGAACCCAAAGAAGTCAGGATACTTTAAGTTGTTTTAATTTCACAGATCCCAGAAACAAGTATCTCTGTACAGTCAAAAAATTTAAAGAAAACCCAATAATATGCACACTCCCGACTCTATATGTATTTTTCATCTTTATGTGGCTTATATTTCTTTACTCCTTTAATCTATGACTGTCTGTACTTTTATATTACTGTACTGTCTCTTTTAATACCTTACTTCTTTTTATAACTGTCTATTACTCTTTTTCTCTCTCTCCCAAGCCCACATACATTTTTAAACATACTGTGACCCATTCAGTGGCTAATTTTTGTCTGAATGTGTCTTTATTGCTTATCTGTAGTTACTTTCTGGCCAGAACTGCTTCTTAAAATACTAAGCAGCATGGCTAAAACTAAGGCCTCTTTGCCTTTTGGTCCTGCGCAGTACTACATGTTGGAGGTACTTTCACCACCAGCTCAGCAAGCCATGCTCACTGTCCCAGCTCTAGGGATGTAGTGGGTCTATGTCACCATTAAGAATCTAGTAGGATGCTGCTCACAAGCTACATTTAAGTGCTTCAAAACAGGACTAGCATGAACCGGGAAGCTGGCTCTTAAAGGAACATGCAGTTTTTGATGCCTGTGCTGAGTCAGGAAACCTTCTTTTTAAGAAATTGTGCCTTTGCTTGCCTCTACCAAACACAGCTCACCAGAGAAAATACTGCTGCCAAGAAGCCATGCTTAACTCTGTTCTTTTGTGTCTAGAATTCCTTTCAAACCAGTCTCAGGTTTTATGTGGATGTAGTTGGCCTATGTTTTCGTGCCATTTTGTATTTGGAGACCCATCATTTCTTTCTGGCTGCCCAGGCTGAGAAATCACACAGAAACTATATTAACTATAATACTGCTTGGTCTATTAGCTCAGGCTTCCTATTAACTAACTCTTACATCTTAAATTAATCTATTTCTATTATTCTGTCTATTGTCCCAGATTTCCTGGATGTTCTTTGGTAGGAATTTTTTAGATTGAATATTTTCTTTGACCCATGAATTTATTTTCTCAACCATGTCTTCAATGCCTGAGATTTTCTCTCCAATCTCTTGGTATTCTCTTGGTGATGCTTGTATCTGTACCTCTTTTTTGCTTATCCAGATTTTCCATTTCTAGAATTTCCTTTGTTTTCTTTATTGATTCTTTTTCCATTTTCAGGTCTTTCACTATTTCTCCTGGTTGTCCACCCGCTTGGGTTTCTTGGCGTTCTTTTAAGAATTTATTGATTTCATCCAATTTTTGTTTGCCTTTTCCTAGGTTTCTTCAAGGTATTTTTTATTTCCTCTATAAAGGCCCTATCATCTTCAAAGCTATTTTTAAGTTTGCTTACCTGCACTTTAGTTGTGTTGTGTTATACCCAAAGCCCAGAACTCCAAAATGCCACCACAAGACTGGATCTGATGCAAAAACAAACCACCTTTATTGTGAGTTCACTCGAGTTCCTCTGTGTGTCTGGAATTGTGGCAGCAGCAACAGTAGCAGAGCAGGAGAGACCCCAAGCAATGCAGAAAGAGGTTTTTAAGATGACCAGGCAAGAAAAGGAGGGCTTGGGGAATTTCAAGCCTGCACATCTTCAGACCTGGGATTGGTTCAAGCTTTGATTAGGGGTATCCAGGTCTAGCTAATTGGCTGCCTTGGGTCTAGAGAGAACTGCAACATTGTTGTCTCAGCACTAGGACATCTGGAGTAGTTTACTTGTTTCTGATTGGCCTCTTCCTGATGTGGGTTTCTTCTCTGTATGCTGTGATTACATATATAGAAACTGCTTTGGACCTATAGCAGTGCAGAACGTCGCTAGGTGGGGAAAGCTAAACTGAATGCTAAAAGAAAGGAGGTGGATTTAAAGAGAAACCATGGGGCTTCTGCAGGAGACAAACACACTGAAACTTTGCTGGTAGGCCACAACCTCTTGGTGATATACAGATTAATAGAAATGGGTTAAATTAAGATGCTAGAGCTAGAGCTAATTGGCCAAGCAGTGATTTAAATAATATGGTTTCTTTGTGATCATTTTGGGAGTCTGGGTGGCCAGGAAACAAACAGGGGCCTTCTTACATCTTCCTGTGGGGATGAGGTGTTGCCCATGTCTGATAGGTCACTCTTGATGGGTTGATGTGCTGCCCCTTTCTGATTGACCCCTTCCTGTGAGCTAAGGTTGTGGGACCCTCACTCCTTATTCTCATGCCTTGCTTATTGGAAGAGGTAATAAGGTCATCTAGGTAAGGTCAAGAGAGGTCATGCTTCTAAACTAGAGGCAGCTCCTTTCCTGCTCAGGGATTGGTTGGTTTTGTGTTTTAATTGGTCAGGGGCAGAGGTGGCTCTGATTTTTGGGTCAAAATGTACTTCTTTCTTTGGTTCTTTTTAGCTTGTAGGTTCCAATGTTGGAGCCAGGTGAATTTCCTTAGCAGTCTTTAATTCTATGTGTAACGTTCGTCATTTTGGCTATGGTTTTGGACTTAGTGTACTTCTCTGGCTCTGGGTTCAGAGATGAAGTGTTTCTTTCTCTGGATCATGTCCAAAATCCAGGGTGTGTTTTAGTGGCTCTGGGTTCAGAGTCAGGGTACTCAGGGATTGTTCCAGGGCTGTGGATCACATATCTCCTGGATTTTTGGTCTTTCAGTTGGAATATTTAGGTCTTGATTTTTTGGCTTGTTGGGTTCTAATGATTTCATATTGCTCTTTCTGTTTCTAATGTTTTCTTATATTGGCCTTTAGGCACCTAGATTTGGAAAAATTATAGGTCTAGGTGTTGATTCCTGCATTTATCTTTGATGGATGAGTGTCTTATTCATTTGTTTCCCTTTCCTCTCTGAGCCTCTGGCCTAAGTGACCAAGGGTTCTAGTTACTAGTGAGTCTTCAGTTCTAGTAGGGTGTCTCAACTGGGGTTTTGTGGACTTGGGGTCTCTAGATCCAGCCTGGTCTCTGATAAAGTTAAAGTCTTCTACTGAAGTTGTAGACTACGATATGGAGCCTAGGGGAAAGGGTACAGTTTGTGGTTGTTGGGAAGGCTTAAAGGGGTGTATTGGGTGGTGAATGGTGTCTTACCTGGGGTCCTTAGATTCAGCCTGTCCTCTCTTAAAGCTAAAATCTACTTTTGAAGTTGTAGGCCAGGATATGGACCCCCCCCCCCGCCCCGGTGTGTGTGTGTGTGTGTGTGTGTGTGTGTGTGTGTGTGTGTGTTCAGTCTGTGATTGATGAGCAGGCTTAAAGAGTTTTAGTAAGTGGTAGGACATGTTCTACCTGGGTCTGGGTCTGTAGGATGAGCCTGGCCTCCCATGAAATTGCTTGGGCTGTGGGCTCTAGTTGGAGCCCGGATAAGGGGTGCCAAGGCTTTCGCTTTTTAACTTAACATTCAAAATAGTAAGTTAGTTAAGATGTTTCATACATGCTTACACCTCTCATTTCACATCAGTCATGGAAACTTCACACATACACACACACACTCCCACACAGCATATTTGCACATGCATAAACACACGCACACACCACAAACCCACATGTATATACACAGACACACACAATTCATATCATATTTAAATCTATATCTACATGGAACCTATCGCATAGCACACTGACTTAACACTTCCCCTTTTGTTTGATGTAAATGACAAAATTTTGTTCTTCACATTTGAATAAAGCTCCTCTCTCAATATATATTACCTTTTCTCTGTCCGTTCACCTACTGATGGGTTCCTAAGTGGGCTCCTTGTCTCAACTGTTGTGCACAGTGTCACAGTAAACATGGGTTGATCAGCCTGCCTTTACGAATCTTCTGCAGTTGCTGGTCAATTTTAGTTACTAGATGTGGAGTACATAAACACAAATACCCAGTGATTTTCAGAAACTTCCTTAAGTTTCTGGTGCTTTTCTTTGCCTACCTGTAAAATCACAACAGTAGACTTAAGTCACAGAGTTCTTTATGGTAAATAAATTGCTATGTGATCCAGAGAGATGGTTCAGTGGGGAAAGGCACTTGTTGCTGATCATGATGGCCTGAACTCATTCCCTGGGATCCAAATGGAGAAGAAATAATTCAGAAGAATTTTAAGATGATTTATTTATTTGTTTTAATTCATGGGTACATATGTGAGATTATGTGAGTTTTGTCAGATCTTCTGGAGCTGAAGTAGCAGGTAGATGTTAGCAGTCTTATTTGGGTGCTAGGAACAGAACTATGGTCCTCTGCAGGAGCTGGGAATTCTCTTATCCTCCAAGCCTTCTCTTCAACCTCAATTCATCAGACTCTTTTTCAGAAAAGAAAATGCCTGACCTAGGCTGCTTTCAGAAAAGAAGCAATGCAGAGGAGTCTGTGGGGAACAAGCTCTTATAGACTGAAGAAAGTGTAACCCCAAGCTTATTGGCTGCAGAAAGAGCACTTTCTTACTTGGATATGGCTTGGTAGGAAGTCTTTCATCTCCTGGTTGGATACTTTTGATTAGATGCACAGTCTTTGATTAGATTCATAAGGCTTTCTTGTAAAAATGTTTCTACATCAAGTTCTGATGTTAGAACATTGTCAGGGCAATGACCCCTTTAGTGCTGGTATTTATTCCTCATCTCACATTACTGTGACTTTTAAAGGACGTATTTTTAAAATTATGTGTATACGTATGTGTTTGTGTGGGGTTATGCATATGTGAATTCTAGTACCCATGGAGGTGAAGACTCTTGCTTCCCTGAAAGCCTGAGTAAAAGGTGACTGTGATCCACCCCACCTTCATGTTAAGAAATGAACTCTGTTCCTCGGCAAAAGCAGTATGAACTCTTAACCATTAACAATATCTTCTTAGAGATAACTTCTAAAAAATATTAGTTTTGCTCTTTTTAATTATGGGGTTCCTGGGTTGCCCATCAGTAAGAAAATGGGGTCAGATTCCCTGCAGCCAGGTTGCAGGCAGTTGTGAGCCACCGGACGTGGGTGCTAGAGAGGAAATGTGGGTCATCCATCAGAACCATCTCCTGGGTCGATGTTCTTTCTTTTTCTATCCTATCACTGCTATTAACAACTCATCTGAAAGTCTTATTTTCATATGTCTATAGTTAATTTCCCTTTCTTTTGAGTTGTTCTACATTTTCATCCTAATTGACTTGGCATTCTCAAACCTTTTTCTGGTCTTTCTAATGTTAACTTTTTTCATGTCTGAAAAAAATAACAGCCTTCATCTTTTAAATATATGCCTATCCCTACTATTCCCTTTACATAAATCCTGTTAGACAGGTCCAACACCATCTCTGTTCTCCAGAGATGCATTCTAGACAATGTCTACAGTTCTGCTTTTGGTCTCAGCTCTTTAACATTTATTATTTCTCCTCATTCATTATGATAGCTCTTCCTGCACATTTTATGAATATTGACTATAAATTTTATGCTATGTGAGTTTTTGTTTGATTTTTTTACAACAAACCAATGATTCAAGACAGACAATTTTATTTTACTGTCTCTGGAAAGAGTCTCTCTAGAGAAACATTCCCTTTATATTCAATACTTCTGGATTTTCCTACTTAGAGTCCCATATTTGTGGTATGCAGGTCTTATGCCTTGAATTCAGAGCAACCATTGATAGCACACTGAAGCTGGCCAGGATTTGGAAAATACCCTACCAGTAGACTTTGGCTCATCGTGTGAAATGCTGACTTTGGTCTCTCTCTCTCCTAACTAGTTCACTAAGACATTTAAAAATATTGATATTATTTCATATAATACCACAATAAGGAAATAAAATGCAATGCTCACTTTCCAAATTTTCAAAAGGCAAACCTGGCATCACCAGAACCCAAAGCAGGAATCAGGTATTTCAACTAAGATGCCAGAACTCAAACTCAGGCTGGGAGCGTGCACAGTGAGTTGCTGATCTGCTTTTGCTGTGATGTCTGTCAACAAGTAGTAAAAGTCATGGAGAATTTTTGGAATCAGGTTCTCAATAGCCTCTATTATGTGCAGTACCAAGCATTAAATAGTCGTGAGCCACTAATTTTAACCTTTATCTGGAGTCTCAGAAAACTAAGGCCATTTCTTGAGTCCTTGCTAAACCTGCTTCCACAAGGACAGACTGTTGCATTGAAAAGACATTTAGATTTATGGTATAAAGAAAAAACTCACTATGCTTAACAACACACTAAAAAAAAATACCCAGGTAAGAATATCCACAATATGTAAATATTGTTAGTTCCATTCCCAAGCACATGGGGTGACATACAGCTGCTGTTTTTCCTCCTGGGACACACAGCATCATAGCTCAGCTCCGTGTGTGTGAAAGGCTGTCCATTTTCTGGCACTGTTACTTGGACCTCATGGGATATGTATGG
The DNA here is from genome assembly GCF_950005125.1 of Chionomys nivalis. Classification (NCBI taxonomy): domain Eukaryota; kingdom Metazoa; phylum Chordata; class Mammalia; order Rodentia; family Cricetidae; genus Chionomys; species Chionomys nivalis. Next base: position 11,150,848 of record NC_080089.1, on the reverse strand, counting down.
TTAGACATAGGCAAAGACAAGCACACATTCTAGCTTTCATGTCTTCCATCTCCCAAGTCTATTTTATTATTTTCTGTTGTGTACAGGTGGACAATATTGGAGAACTTCAAAGTTATTTATGATAGAGTTCCCCTTCAAAAACATACTGAGTCCCCCAATGAGCCCTAGGTTGAGCTTCCTCATACTATAAGAAACATCTTCATGGAAAAGGACATTGATTTGTGGAAAGGTTCAGAGTTAAGATGCTCATTGAGTTTTCATAAAAATATGTTTCTGATTTATTCCCCTCACCAACATACGTATTCAAGTAACCTTGACTTGGGAAATTGGAGAAATACTTCCATGCTAGTTCTGTGGATTTAATTTAACTGAATACATGAGAATTTTCACCCACCCATGAAAGAAATAAGCAATAATTTAAGTAGTCTCATTTTGTTCACTACCACTTCATAAACTTAGTAAGTTGTAAGATTTACTGTTTCTGCTGGAAGGCTGCATGTGTGTTTTCTCCATGCTACTGCAGTTACATAACTCAATCAACACTGTGGCGATCATACACAGACCCATAAGTATACCTGGAACAAGGCTATAGACTTTAAAAAAGCTTATTACAAACTCAGAGTCTTAGACATGCTGCAAAAACGGCATAGAAACTTTGAAGGTATTAGGTATGCATGAGAGCTGCATAAAATAACTCAAACCTCTAAGACTAATGTGGGCACGGAAAATACATACTTGGTTTAATAAGGCTAGTAACAATTCACATTATCAGAGAAACATGAAGAGAATATCACTAATGAAATCCTCGCCATAGTAATGACAGTTGCTTACTAAAATTTGTTTTCTGTTTAAGGTTTTATTCCAATTTCAGAAAATTATAAAAATTGTTTAAAGCTAAATTAATTGTTTTTCATAATATAAGGCACACAAATACATTTGGGCACAATTATGTTTTTTTTTCTGTAGAAGCACATATTTCTGAACTGATGATTGGTTCACATTCTTAATTTAATTCCTTGGATACTTCAGAACTCAGGTTTTCCAGACTTCAATATGATTATTCTTACAGACAAAACAAGTAAGAAAAGCAGTCCTTATAGGATATCTTCATAATGTGAAGCTTTTGTAATTTTATACAGTCCTTAGCATACCTAATTGAAGCACAACTAATAAAAACTCAGAGACAGATGTTGGGGTTTAGTCTAAAGATCCAAAAAAGCAAAGCAGCTAGACACTAGCTTTTAAACATCAGCATCAGTCTGAAATGGTGATCCTGTCTCCAGGAATATCAAAATTAGACTGTGTCTGAAAGCTGTCTCCTCCCATTTTATATAATCTAGGGCTGGGATTAAAAGCACGCAACACTGGGATTAAAGGCATGCACCGTCCGGGTTCTATGGCAAGCTAATGTGGTTACTGGGATTAAAGGTGTGTGTTACCATTGCCTGATCTGTAAGACTGATCAGTAGGACTGTTTTATTCTCTGATCTTGAGGCAAGTTTTATTTATTAAAATAAAAATGAAATATCATGGCACCTAATACTAATGATTTTTATTGTTTTGGTTTTTGAAGTAGGGTTTCTCTGTGCATCCCTGGATGTCTTGGAACTTACTCTGTAGACGATGCTGGACTTGAACTCATAGAGATTCACCTGTCTTTCCCTCCTAAGTGCTGGGATTAAAGAGATTTGGCACCACACCTGGTGACTATAGAAATTTTTCTGTCACTTAAGGATTCTAATGAGATCTGTCCAATCCTGTTTTGACGAATTCATCTTTATTCCTAAAAGGGTTTTGGTGTTAAAAGAAAATTCTTGTATCTATCCTCTTCTTGATCACTGTTTTGGGATTAGATTAACTCCTCAAAAACTAAGGAATTAGACATATTACTGTGAATGTCAATTTCAGATATAGAATAGATATAGAATAGTTTGGTAAAACTATTTTTTTCAGTAATGAAAGATGCAGATTTGTAAATATCTGGAATAGAATTCCTCTATTATAAAACTAAAAATGACTAAATGATTGTACAATTCTCAGAGTAGGATAAAATACTAAAATTAAAAATATGGTTCTCTAAAAATAGCAACAGCCTCCAAGAATCTGTTCTCAATATACTGTCAGCTATATGGTTTCAGTTCTCACATTTCCTATGATTATAGAGAAACGTTTAGTTGTATAAGATGCACTGCAGAAATAATTTGTATTCTATGGCTTCATACATTTATGACAAGGACAGTAGGGTTTCCTCAATATAATCTGCATAAACAAGAAAGAAAGGCTACATTTGTTATTGTTAATTATTTACATTTTGGGAGGTCTGAGAATATGGGGCAAGAAGAGGGCTTTGGATTTCCTGGACCTAGAGTTACTTATAGTTTTTGGCCCCTGATTGAGTGTTGGGGACCAAACTCCAGGCCTTTGTAAGAACAGTATGTCTTTTAACCTTGGAGACACCTACCCAGCCCTGAGAGACATTATTTCTGTGTAATAGGATCAGTCAGAGAACAACAGCTAAATGCTATTCGTCAGATGGCAGCTTTGAAGCTCTATGTGCAGGATACAATTTCAATTAATTTTGGTTAACTTGGCAAAGACTGCACTGACAAGTGAGAGATCACTCAGACACTCTTGGGAGTGATGATATTGACCCTGGTGTAGTATGAGATAACTGAGGGTACCATTTTTTCTAGCTATGTAACCCCAAATACATTATTTTAATCAATAATTAATTAACTGTATAAACTTTAAAGTGCTCAGTACATGTTGTTGTGTAAATATGATAAAGTGGTTTCTTTTTCAGTTTTTGTATTCCTTTTCCAAATGTTTTTCTTACCACAGCCTTATTAAAATTCATTCAGTAATTATTCTCTAATACACATTAACCAGATTTTTTTTGTCTATATTCTGTCAATTATGTTTTATTTTTTTTATTTTTTTTATTTTTTTTATTAATTAATTTATTTAATTATTAAAGATTTCTGCCTCTTCCCCGCCACCACCTCCCATTCCCTCCCCCTCCCCCAATCAAGTCTTCCTTCCTCCTCAGCCCTAAGAGCAAGCAGGTTTCTCTGCCCTGTGGGAGGTCCAAGGACCACCCACCTCCATCCAGGTCTATTAAGGTGAGCATCCAAACTACCTGGGCTCCCACAAAGCCATTACGTGCAATAGGATCAAGAACCCATTGCCATTGTTCTTCAGTTCTCAGTAGTCCTCATTGTCCATTATGTTCAGCGAGACCGGTTTTGTCCCATGCTTTTTCAGTCCCCGGCCAGCTGGCCTTGGTGAGTTCCCGATAGAACATCCCCATTGCCTCAGTGTGTGGGTGCACCTCTCGCAGTCCTGAGTTCCTTGCTCGTGCTCACTCTCCTTCTGCTCCTCCTTTGGATCGTGAGACTTCAGTCCAGTGCTCCAATGTTGGTCTCTGTCTCTGTCTTCTTTCATCGCCTGATGAAGGTTAATATTCAGGGGGATGCTTATATGTTTTTCTAACTTCCTTAGCAATCAGGGAAATGCAAATCAAGACAACATTAAGATACCATCTTACACCGGTCAGAATGGCTAAAATCAAAAACACCAAAGATAGCTTCTGCTGGAGAGGTTGTGGAGAAAGGGGCACTCTCATCCATTGCTGGTGGGAATGCAAACTTGTGCAACCACTTTGGAAAGCAGTGTGGCGGTTTCTCAGGAAAGTCGGGTTCAACCTACCTCTCGACCCAGCAATACCACTATTGGGAATATACCCAAGAGATGCCCAAACATACAACAAAAGTATATGCTCAACTATGTTCATAGCAGCATTGTTTGTAATAGCCAGAACCTGGAAACAACCTAGATGTCCTTCAATGGAAGAATGGATGAAGAAAGTATGGAATATATACATATTAGAGTACTACTCAGCAGTAAAAAACAATGACTTCTTGAATTTTGCATACAAATGGACGGAAATTGAAAACACTATCCTGAGTGAGGTAAGCCAGACCCAAAAAGAGGAACACGGGATGTACTCACTCATATTTGGTTTCTAGCCATAAATAAAGGACATTGAGACTATAATTCGTGATTCTAGAGAAGCTAAATAAGAAGGTGAACCCAAAGAATAACCAGATTTTTTTTCCTAAAATGCCAGCTATTCTTCTCGGTGCTAGGTCTGTCTACAAAGATGAATAAGACAAATGTCTTTGCTTTTATAATTATGACTTTAACACAAGAAGACTGGACAATGAATAAATAGCAAAATGACCCAGGGCACTAGCAACTGCAAAGAAGAATAAGGCAGGTAGAGGGGTTATAAGAGGGAGATAAACTACCTTTTTTAAGGAAACCATAAGAGGCTTCTGGAAAAATCTGTTTTTATCAAGTTAAAGCTTCAGTTAGTAATGGAGGCGTCCAGGCAGAGGACACAGGGATTGCTTTCTACAACTGAGGTGCCACAAAAGCCTCAGTGTGGAAAGGTGGCAGTGGGCCTAGAATCTTGTCAAATTAAGGGCAGCAGCCAGATTGTCTATGGCCTTGCAAGTACATAACAATTTTATTTTATTCTAAGAATAAAACACTGAACCAGAGATATGATGCAGCCTGAATCATCTTGAGATAAATATAATCTTAGAACTGTGAGGATAGGAATAAATAAAGGAGAGGAGAAAGGGGAGGGGGAAGAGAGCAATCTGTGAGTGACAGGATCCAGACGATGACTGCTGAGCAAGTGTGCCTTCTAATCTGTATCCTCTCGTCCCCTATACATAGACCATCTACAAAAGAGTTTGCTATGTGCATCTTTAGGAGCAGGAACAGTCTGTAATTATGTAGTAATATTTTATCACATCATTTATCTAATATAAGACACACTCCACCATATTATCTGATGTTTTAAGTACTTGTCTATGTGGTCAGCTTCGCTGCGATTCATTCTTTCTGAGTAATGACTGAAACTAGTGCCATGCCTTGACTCACAAAGCTTTGTAATAATCCAGGGACGATTGAAAGGACTGTCTTTCTGAAACTGGCTTTTCAATATATCAGGTGTGCATAGTGATTGTTGTTGAGAACTGCTACACATTCTCATCAAAGGTTGACTTTTTAAAATGGTTTCAGATTAGAATATGTAGCTTCACAATGCCTCTCTGCACAGCAGTGTAGTGTGTCAGATGTTTGTCACTGAGATGGCACTTCTGAGTACGTCAACTTCCCATTAGCTTTAGGACCATGGATTCAGAGATGATAATATAATCTGGTATCTAGCAGGGGCTTCATATATCTGTGATAAGGGATCTTGTTTTATTACTTTGACACAGTAATTTAAGTCATAAGATAACTGCGTTTATGGAAACGCTTTACATGTTTACTACCTTAGAGCTGGTTACAAATTCTTTTACTTTTCCTCAGACAGAAAGAAAGCATAAGTGAGAAAACAAAATAGAAAGGAGACAATTTAGATATTCTTTAAGAAATGTAGTTTAAAGAATTGTAACTTTGTTGTTTTTAAGTCCTGTGAATCAAGTGCCGATCCTTCATAATACACACACACACACACACACTAAAATGAAAGGCCCAAAAGACCCTTTAGTATAAAATGTGTTCTTTGTTATCAAACTCAGTGTGCCAAAATTTGTATTTTATAAGAAGAGAATGTTGAACAATATTTTGTATATAACAGTGTGGGTCTTCCAGTTAGCTATCCTGCTGCTTGTGTCTTTAATCATGGTTCCCTTCTGTGTCTCAATGTATGTGCAAACATGTGAGAGTTGCGTTTCCTTCAGAGTTTCCGAAGGTGCAGCTTGTTGGCCCCATAGAATCACCTGCATTCGTTGAAGATGAATAATAAAAATAATAGAAGTTGTTAGAACATTGATTGGAACAATTTTATGAACTTGGGTTTAAGTGGAAATTTACCAAAATCAATCCAGTAAAAAGTGTTTCCATCCCAGAATTCACCATCCAGAAATACCAGCCTTATCATGAAATAAAAGTGTGGCAATCCGAATATGCAATCATGACAAATTATTGTTGAAATTCCAGTGACTTCCATTCCTTGCCATCAATCATTCCTTGTCATCAATCATATTTTTCCTTTTGGAAAACAAATGGTGTTTAAACAATAAAATGGTTTTAAATTTTAAAAAATTATCTTTAAGTTATTTTAATGTGTGCCTCAAGTTTTATTGATCTGTGATATTTACTCATAAAAGGATGCAGGGAAGTCACTTGTATTGATGGGAGTTAGTTATAAATCAGTCCATCATTATACACAATTAACTTTCTTCCTATTTTTATTGCTAATCACAAAGTTAGGCTCACTTTTAGGCATGTCTATGTTTGAATATATTTCCCCAAAGACAGAGATAACCCCTAACTCAAAGTCTATAATGAAAACGTACATCAAGAGAACAATTATGTAAAAATTATAGAAGCACTATGGAACTGCCTCTTAAACAAATGGAAACTTTGGACCACAAAAATTACAGCTGATGCTTAAAATTTGCAGTCTAGCAAAAAATAAGAATTTGTAAGGCATATTGATCACGTTCTTGCAGAAAGTTTGGCAGCAGAACTTTGCATTCTTTACATGCTTAGTATGCCTTTCAGTGCAGAAAAAGAAACCAGAACATATCAGTGTGATATTCTGCTTATTTTTATAAAAATAGCATTATAAAAATATTAAATATTCATGAATAATCCTTATTTCCCTTAGGTTCTGGCTAGCTAAAGATGCTGAGAGATATTAAACACCAAAGGAGGGAGCTATAACACACTACAGATAATCACTAGAGTTATAAACAAAGGCAGTTGATATTAATAATTAAATGAGAATGTCCTCTGTAGAGGTTTCCTGGAGCTCCAGGCATGGTGTGCAACATCTCTTGGTTAACTGATTGTTAGTTTCTTTCGAAACCAGGAGTGGATGTTATGGAACCTGTGCTTCAAGTCCAAAAATTTGTTTAGTATATTAAATAATTATACGTGCCCTGTGAGGACTCATCCCTCTTAGACCCTTAGACTTTTAATGTCTGTGAGAGAATATTCAATAGAAGCAAATAAGAACTCTTTATCCATGCTCTGTTTTACACAGTAACTGAGTGGTAGCGGAATTATTTTAACATCATCAGTAGGTGTGCTGGCTGTTTGATGTTAACGTGACACAAGTTGGAGTCATTTGGAAGTTGGGAACATCAATTGAGAAAAATTACCTGCCAGATAGGTCTGTGTGAGTGCCTCTGGCTCATTTTCTTGATTGATGATTGATGTGGGAGAGCACAGATCATTGTGAGCAGAGCCACCATAGGTGTTCAGGGTACCATAAGATATGGGGTTGAGCAAGTCAGGAGAGTAAGTCAGCAAGCATCACTCCTCCCTGGCTCCTGCATCAGATCCTGCCTCCATATCCCTTTCTTGAGTGTTGCCCTGATTTTTGTCAGATCACTGACTGCAAGTGGAAACCTTAGCTAAGACAATAGGATGCTATATGCACCTGACCTCGGCACTGAAAATTGTGTTACTGGTATTATAAATTTGGGGGGAGGGGCTGGAGAGATGGCTCAGAGGTTAAGAGCATTGTCTGTTCTTCCAAAGGTCCTGAGTTCAATTCCCAGCAACCACATGGTGGCTCACAACCATCTGTAATGAGGTCTGGTGCCCTCTTCTGGCCTTCAGATATACACACAGACAGAATATTGTATACATAATAAATAAATAAATATTTTAAAAAAATAAATAAATAAAAATAAATTTGGGGAGAGGGGCTTTCTCTGTTTTTGAAAGCTGTATCAATCTCAACAGGGTCTTCTTCAATGAGGAAGCATCAGTGCTGACCTCTGTCCTGTGAGCCAGAAGAGTCCAGCGACCAAGCATGACTTCCTTTTGGAGACTAATCCTGTTCCTGTCTGTCACCAGGTGTCTCTCAGGTAAAAGGCATGCATAATTATTTGACTATTGTTAAGTCTCAGTTAACAAAACTATATGAAGATCTCAATCCCAAATAACTAAAAGAAGCTTTGGAAATGCATTCAAGTGTCACTTTGCAATACAAAATATCCCCACTCAAATAGAAGTATGTTACTCATTTTCTTCTGAAGGAATTAGTTCTCTCCTCTACCTTGTAGGTCCCAGTGACCAAATGCAGGTCAACATATATGGAGGCAATCTCCTGAACCCACTGAGACCTTTTGGTGACTATCTCGTAATATTTATTTTTAGGCATGTGTTAACATATTGAATTTTTCTATATTCACCATAGCTTTTTTACTTCCTTTTGGTTTGTTACTGGATCTGTTGTTGAATTTTAATTCTGAAAAGTCTGTTTATGTTATTTTGAACAATAATTCATCACAATAAAATTGATATAGCCAGGTTTATTTACTTGAAGAATATATAGACTCAAGTATCATGATTTCCATGCTAAGCACATTATTACGAGAAGCTGATAGAATTAAACTCAGTGTCTGTGCTGTAAATAAAGTTTGGGAAGCATACATGATAAAGACCTCTAAAAAATGTGGTTGCCTTAATTTTTGAACAAATGTCTTTGTTTTTATTATTAAACCCATTTCCAACAATTTAATTATCCTAAATACAGTTTTAGTAGAATAACACTTAGTTTTATATATAGTATTGATTGCAAATATTGTTCATGCAACATACATATGTATATGCCGTGTAGTATATGGACGTGTAGATGATATAACTATATACACAACATTCATTTTACATGTAGTAGCATGAACTTTTAGCATTTATATCATAATCTATTACTATGTGGTGAAAGGTTTTCACTGACTGTACAGCTTTTTTGTTGTGTCCAAGAATCAAATACATTCTCTGAACAGTATCACGTTTTGTGTATTGCAGTGTTCCCTCAAGTAAACACAAACTATCAAACAGGGCAGGTAGAAGTAAACAGAAACTCCTTTCAAAGTTGAGGAGAGCTTTTTCTAGAAATTACACAATACCTTTCCATCTTGCCACTGATTCTCCACTTGTGCACTACCTCCCATGAAATATTCACAACATGTGACTATTTTAAAAACCCAGCTGTCAATCAGAAAGTGCTCTAAAGGTGCTTGTTTGAAATCTGAATCCATTTCTGTATGTGGAGAGATAAATTTGGAATTTCACTTCTATAAATCAATATGTGTTAAGATGTGACAGATAAGTAGACTTGAACATATTTATATGTTTCAGAAATGTATACATAGAAGGTTATTCTTGCTCTAATACCAGCAACTGATGAGTTGCAAAGCAACCAACACATTAATTATTCATTCATCAACAATATTATTTGTTTTTAATATTGCTTATTAAATAGTAGATGTAATAAGAGACATGAAGGTTGGGGAAAGCCAAAGTGTAAACTGAAAAAGTGTGTATCAGAGATACTGGGTATTAAATGACAACTGCACTCACTGATATCATGATCTCCTATGAAATGAGCCTTCAGAAGCTGGTTCTGCTCGATTCTGTTCCTCTCTGTGCACTGTTACCCACTCTCTGAATTCAGTCTGCTTCTCTCCTGTCTTCTCCAGCTCCTTGCCTGTGTGAACTCATGTCTCTTTATTGTTTTCATGTGTGAGTTGACAATGTTTATGGAGGCAATAACAGCCCAAGTTAGTTTCTCTTGAATTTATCCAACAATAGAGTTTTCCAAGTAAGTACTCCCTTCAAGGGAGCTATCCTTTCTTTCAGGAAATACAAATATACTATGTCTTGCATGGGGTCTGTAATTGCTAACTCTCAAGTCCTTGTGTGTATCAAGTTGTCATTGACACAGTTGAATAAATAAAACATTGGGAGGCATTTATACTTCTTCATCATACCTGCATTTAATACAGAGACTTTATAACAGTTTTTTATAATAAATTTTTTTATCTCCCTGTAGACGCCTGCTTAAAATAAACACTAATACTACTAAAAAGAATCATGTTTAGGGATACTTATATTTGAAGTCTTTACCATGTTCTGTAGAAAACACTCTTTTTCAGTTTCTGATATTTACCCAATTTCTAACGTCTAATATTTATTTGACTGTTTTATTATCTTCATTTCACCATTTAGTGTTCTTGATCAGTGCTTTAAGTTAGATACAAGTGTCATTTTCTGGGACACCTAACACGTTGATCACGCAGATGGAAATGAGGGTGACTAAGCTGCATGTCAGGAGCATGTTTAACCTAATTGATACACTTAGAATCAGGCAGAATGACTAAAGAGAACGATAAACACCCAGAGTTTTCCTTCATACATCTGATTTTTAGTGACTGGACTTTCCTGGGTCTGCTTCCCTGAGAAACATGAAAGAGCACTTACACAGCTCATCCTTGTTTGAGAACTGGCGCTTTGGAGAAAGGACTTTCCATGAACCTCATGGCCCTATTTAGAATCAGAACTGCAAGTAGAGGATGACAAAATGGCATTTTCCAAATTAGTTACATTAAAAATTGCTAAAAAGGCTTGTAAGGATTGAGGGCAACATTCCATCTAGTTTCAGTGAACTTGTAAAATGGTGCACACATTTGAAAGATTTTCATGATTTGTTACAAATTCAAATGCTCTTCCCTGGGACCAAGTAGCTCATGTCCTCTTCACTAGGTGTTCCCATGGCTACTTTAGAATTATGGACAGTTATGTGTAAATCAGAAAACAGGAGAAAATCCATACATACCCCGAAAGAAAGCACTCTTAATACTAGTTAATAACGAGGCAATGGTGACATACACCTTCAATCCCAGCATTCAGCAGGCAGAGGCAGGCAGATCTCTGTAAATTCAAGGTCGGCCTGTTCTTTAACAGCTAGTTCCAGGAAAGGCTCCAGAGCTGCAGAGAAAGCCCATCTCAATCCCGCTTCCAAATTAATTAAGAATTAAATAACTAATACTGGTATTTTTGTTTCCATGTTTTTAATAATAATGTCATACAATTCATTAAATATTAATGAATTGACAGGCTAGGCATGTTGTTCAGTTGGGAGTGTACGTACCTAGAATATAAAAAGCTCCATAATTGATGCCAGTAGATCATAAACTGGATATAATAATATATGTCTATAATCTTATCAATTTGGAGATAGAGACAGAGACATCAGAAGTAAAAGGTTACCTTGGGCTACATACTGAGTTTGAGGCCTTTGGTTACAAGAAGCCCTTTCTCAATAGTAATATTAGTAATAATAATAATAATAATCCCAAGAAGGAAGTTATAAGAAAGATGTCTTTCAATAAAGTGAATGATCAAGCATGGGCTATCTAAATAATAGAACACTATTCAGTGATGAAATAAATGAAGTACAAAATTCATAAATGCATGACTATTACATTCATATTGCTAAATGAAAAAGCTGCACTGCAGATAGCATGATCTATATGATTCTAGTTACATAATGTCCTGAGAATGGAGAGTGTGCAGAGTGTAAGTAGTAGTCGATGACAGTCGGGAGATAGATAGACTGGGCGGGTGCTCAGAGAGGCAGATGAAGCAATCAATATTTTGAAGGAAGTGAAAAAACACTCTCTATGGACCAGATACTAAATCAAACCATAGAGAATACCAATTGTAGCTTGAATGTTAATATATGAAAATTAAATAAAAATGATTTGGGAGGTCACAGGTTCCTCAAACAGTTTCTAAAATATAACAAGGAATCAAACCATTTATTAACCATGTAAAGAGCAATCTCAACTGGGGGCAGTGTTACATAAGAATCGCTGAAATGAGCTATAAGACTAAAGATATCCCATGTTATACTTCTGCATTTTTTTTTTTTTGGTTTAATAGTGCTGTTTTCCACTGAGCAGTTCTAATGTCATGTGGGCTGGACCTGCGCCACCAAGTCAGTGAAGGCAGATGTTGGGGCTGGAATTGTAGCTATAAGTGTAGAAGGTTACTGATTATTAGTTATCCATGTAGTGATGACATAGAGTTCTTGGAGGCATTGGTATGTACATATATACTCATACATGTTATAAAAAACCACAAACCCTTATGTACGAGAATGTCTATACATACATATATACACAGCTGTTTTCTTCCAGTCATCCTAGAACACACAGATACAGTGTGTCCCTGTAGGAACAGCACATGAAATATCAAGATTTTTTCTTTTTATTAAGTTTGCTCTTGAAGGAACAAGGGCTATTTCAGAAATGACTGATTATAGGACTGCAATAGGAAATGTCCTATATAAATCATTTTAGAGAACCTTATGGCTCCTGCAAACATGAAGTGCTAGGACAAATAAAACTACTTTTTAAAAAAGAGAGTCACAAAGAGGGGGCTGGGAAATGACTGAAGAGGTAAAATGTTTGCTATGGAAGTGTGAGAGGTGAATTCAGAGTCACAAGAACAAACATAAGGCTGGGCCCCTGAGCCCATGTCTGAAACACCCGTTCCCTTGTGTCAGGAGGATAAATGAATAGGAGAATCCTGAAATCTGGAAGACAAGTAGTCTGGCAGCATAGGCATTGGCATCAGGAGACTCTGTGTCAAAGCGAATGTGAGGGTTGGTATCCGAGGCTGTCCTCTGACTTTCACAGAGGTGCCTGCAACATACACACACACACACACACACACACACACGCGCGCGCGCGCGCACATGCACACGCCCACACCTCCCCCATAAACACACATATACATACACCACATAACCCATATACACCACACATACACACACATACCCATACATACCATACAAACACACACAGAGACACACACACACACCACATGCACACAAACACATACCCCACACACACATCACACAGGCACACACACACATTCAATTTTTTCACATTTTAAAAGGAAACATAATGAGGCTATTATGACACACAACCCAAAAAGGATCCTGAAAGTTACAAAGGACATATTTGAGTCACAAATTAAATTTAAAATCGCTACAACATAGCTGAAAAAATAAGTACCAATGAATGTACATTGGAGAATATAAATGCTGAATAAATAATGAGTCAGGAGAGTAGAAATGGAGAAATCTTTCTGCAGAAGAATGTCAAATATGTTGTGTAAATGCTTTGTCCTTCAGGAGGTGTTGTTTAAGTTTATTTTCTTTAAGTATGAACTTTGCATGGGAACTTTTCCCAATGAGATAAAACATTCTTCCTCCGTGACTTCAAATCTAGTCTGTTTGTCTGTGGGGACCAAGCACCCTTAAATCTTTTAAAGTTGAGTAAACTGTGGCATAAAAGGGAGACTGGGAAGAAAGACAAATTTAATTTGTTATTGTAGAAAGAATCACAAAGACAATAGGAAGAATATTGTTTGAAATCTTAGAAAACAGAAATAAAATTTGCTCAGGAGTCTCCACTTTGAATTATGGCCATATGTGTTTTAAGACCAAAAAATCGACCAGTAATACAACTGAAATCCACTTAAGGCCCAAGCACCTGGGTTTTGTATAGTGCAGATACCTTGTGCATGTCTTCTTCACGTCACTACAGCTGCTGTGAGTTCATGGTCTAGGGGACATGCCAAGTCCGAAGCGGAGTTTCACGGATCTGCTCCTCATACACAGACTTCTACATTCTTCCCTGCACCGTGGAAAGGTGATATAGACTTAGAACAGGGAACTGTACAGGCTTTGTACTCAGCAATTTGACCTTATATGTCTCTGTTAACCACCACCTTCTACAGGCAGAAGCTTCTCTGGTGAAGGCTGAGAGCAGCACTCATCTATGGGTGTAAACATACAAATTTAAGAAGCAGTTTGACTCAATAGTCATTTATCAAAATGATGGCCGGTTCTCACTAAAGACTGACTGCCCTTGCTATGGGCATTTGAGTGGTTTTCAGTATAAGTAATGAAATTCCGTCTATGGAGAAGCCTTCACATTCATCACGAAGTGAGAGGGTACAGTTGTAACTGTCCCACCACTGCTCTGCTATCAGGTTCATCCTGTCTGACAGGCTGGCATTGTAGCTCACAGGGTTCATAGCTCGCTAAGACTGTTGGAGACTTTCCTCTCACAGAAGTTTGAGTGGTACCTTCCAGCTCTACAGACCCTCTTTAGGTACGTGTGGTCACAAGGTTTGCAGTAACAAGAGAAAGGGTGATTCACAATGTGCTAGCATTTCTAAGCTTAGTGATCTGTTTGCCAAAACCTTGCTGGTCAAAGCAAATCCCATGAGCCAAAACCAGAATCAAGGGATGGAAAAGAAAATAACGTTTTAAACAAAGTAGCTGGGAAAGCTGTATCCAATAATGATACACGTATCCAACAACAGAACACAAAGTCGTCATTCCTACGCCTGCCACATGCGTATTTATTTTAGGGCCATTTCACTAATAACAATTCTGTTTATAATTAGCAGTAAAGAGGAGTGGATAATTCTCTGTATTTTTATTTTTGGCATAGTAGTAATAAGAAGAACATACCTAAAACTCTAGCTATGATTAGATAAAAGCTTTAAAAAACAGTAAATCATTTTCTTCAACATTAGATTAATTAACATCAATAAAAGCTAAGATTTTATAATAATATATATGAAGCATTTTGAGCAGAAGTCATAAATATTGTAGTATGTTTTTGAATGTATATTTTGTGTGTATCTATACACACACACTGAGAGAGAGAGAGAGAGAGAGAGAAAGTCATCAACATTTTTAACCTCTGTTGGATTAAAATAATGCATTGTTCAATGTAGAAATGATTCTCAGAGCATATGGCATTCTCCATGTAAATGGAGAAATAGCAATAGGGAGTGCAGTGGGATTCACCCTTCATGTATGCTAAATTACTAAAGAACTTTCCTGACTTCCTGCAGCCCTTTATAAATTATGTTTCATTTATTCTTCATGTTTGAAAGAACAAGGCAGTAAAAGGTGAGAATTGATTCTCTGTGTTACACAAAATATTCTGCCTGGTAGATTCCTTGGCCATTTTAGTCCTCTTGGACAATGACTAAGAATTATGATAACTCACTTATAAGTATTTAAGATGGAAGGTTTTGTAATAGTATTCCTTATAGCAAGGTTCCTTTTCATCTAAGTATAAATTGTTCATTTTTGGTGGCACATATTGGAAATCATATATAATATCTGCTTAGCATGTGTAATGTGGTTGGTGTGTGATAAAGATACTTAGTTCTCTAATAACAACAGCTTCACCAGACCAGCAAATACCCTCACATACTTCTGATTGCTCCCATGCACAAGGTCTATGAGGACCACTTTCTTCTTTTGTGTTATGTCTTGTGTCCCTGTTAGTTTTGCTCTTAGATGGAAACTATTGTGTGTATACAATGTGTGGATTGCCTCCAATAACAATGCTTTTGAATTTACCAGATAAGATTGGAAAGTCCAGCTGACCAGGGGCAAAGCCTGTCTGCCAATTCTCAAATAAGTACCTGTGCTTACTTTCCAGTCGCTGGCAGATGCTTCTGTAAGCTGTCTTGGTTTGAAAACAACAGCAAGGACAAAAACAAAGGCACTTTCTCTCTCCCTTGACCCTATTCTCCTTTTTTGGGATAAATCCATTTTATTGAAAAGGAGAGCATTTGTTTCTTCTTCCAAGCAAATGATATACTGGAGAACAGAGAATGCCTGTCACTGATAAGCTTTTACAATGCTGTCTTCCTTGGTGGTGCTGTGGTAAATCACAAAAACCTTTGTCATTGTCAGAACGTTGCCTACGAGATTATAAAGGAGAATGGAAAAAAAGGTGCTTCAGCAAACAGGTGCCCAAATAACTCTGACTGGTGAACTGGAATTTAGAGAGAAAAATGGGTTATGGCTCCTTCCCGGTCGTTTTAAATTATGCTTTTGCACATTGTATTAGCCCCCCGGGAAGTCCTGATGATAACAGGAGCTACCTCACTGTGACAATCCAAGCCGACTTTATCAACTAAGCTCTGGTGGTATTAGAAATGTAATTATTCAGCAAACAATTTAATTTTTCCTTGTTGGGAAAGGGGCGGGGGTAAGGGTTGGATCACCTGGATTTAGTACACTTTGTTGTTCTTATCTTAACAGCAAAGACCATATTAAAAGTCATCTATAATTGTCACAATTCCTGCAGTGAAATAAAATTAAGTCATCAACTAACAATCCAGTTGAGAGTCTTAAGAAATGATTTCAAGTATCTGTCTCAGCTTACTGAAGATTACACAGAGAGCTAACTTATGAGGTCAGCTAAATGTAATTTCTTATACATTACAATATTTATTGAAAACTTTTATACTTCTGTATTGGAGAAGACTGAGCAGTATACACCAAAGTGTTATGTCATCTATAACAAGTTGGAATGGTCAAGTGTCCTTCAAACCAGTAGTACTGATTTCATTATTTTTCAATAACTATCTTTACTAATAGAAAATTGAACCAGGCAGTGGTGGAACATTCCTTTAATCCCAGCACTTGGGAGGCAGAGTCAGGTGGATTTCTGTGATCTTGACATCAGCAGCCTAGTCCAGCAAGTTCCAGGAAAGGGTCCAAAGCTGAACAGAGAAACTCTGTCTAGGAAAAAATACGAAAGAATAAAAAAAGGAAATAAAATTGATCATTAAATCAGTTTTCTTTGTTGTAAAGCAATGCTCAGAGGACTTGTCTATGAACACTTCTCTGTGGTTGACTAAGCAGAGGTAAAGTTCAGCCACAGCAATACTAATGTGAACATCCCTATCAATGAGCTGGATTTCACATTACTTAAGATGAGAGCAGGGAGACTGCCCGTGTGGGGTCATTTCAGTCATTTGTCAGCGAGAGAACGCTTTTTCTCTGTGTTCCGTTGGTTTAATATCTCTTCAGGTTATAAAGTAGGTAGAAAATTCCATTCACCTAGGACTAGCACCAAGGAAGGCCTCTACGGCAAACACACAGGGAAATCCTGCTGTCGTTAATTTTAAAGCAGATTCTGCAGGGTTTTTAGAGTCTGAACACTGTAATTCATTGTGTATAAAATAAATCATGCCTGGGCGGGGGGTGGGGGGGAATGCTTTGAAGTGGTACACACTATCCTTGGCTTTATCTTAGATCTTTGGGGGAAATCCTGCTTTTCTAAACATTAAGTCACTGAAAATTTACCGACATCATCATGTGGAGATATTTATATGGAGTAACTGTTCATTACAATGCCTTCACTTCCTAGAAGTTAAAAAACTTATTTGCTTTTGAGTGTTCCTCGTATCTTTATTGAAATGTTTGCCAGAGGACATCAGTTTCTGCTGAGATGAACTGGACCATGGTGTGTGCTTCCGTGTTTAGCCTCAGTCTGGTATGAGATGGAGCTGAGTGGTTTGAGTCAGAGAGGAAGAGGGTTGTTAGTGATGATGCCATTTGGATTTTGAGGAATTACATACCTTACAGCTGGGACTTTCCTGTTTATATAAAAATCTGTGGCATCTGTTCTATAAGAGTAGAGGCACTTTGTGCTCTTTGATATGCTACATTCAAAGTGGGAAAATGTCTCTTATCAGGTATATGTATAATCATTTTGAATTTAATAAATATAAGAATTATAAAAGTTCTTTTTTGGGATTAAGGAGTATATAAGTTAGTAATTTTGGCTCAGAAAATACCCAAACTCGTCGAGTCACTTTGGAATCCCCAACCTAATCATACTGATGTTTTTCAGTGATAATATTTCACCTGAGGTTTGCTGTGGCATACAGACTTCCTGAGTTAAAGCAAGAGAATTGCCTTAGTTGAGTTATGGACATTGTGAAAACAACCTGTAAAAGATAAAATGATTAATAATAAAAAGAAAGTATAAATACACAAAGTAAAGAAAAAATATATGAGTGAGATCTTTGAGTCATTTAAGCTTTCGCTTGAACCCTCACCCTCCGTTTTCCCCGGCAGCATTTGCTGTCTCAGGCCTCTAGGAGAAAGCCAGCTATGTGCCTTTCTCCTCTATCCTCTCTGCTAATTTGAAGACAGTCACTGGGTCACTGGATAGCACTGCTTTCCTAGCCTGGAGTTATTTTTGTTTAATGCCTAAATTTAGAATTATTTCAACCTGGCCCTAGGATTCTAAGTTTCAGAATAACCTTAAAAAAAAATGACCATTAAAAAAAAAGTATCCTATAAAGCTTAACATACAACATTCTTTAAGTTCTTGTCCCGTCTGCATTCTGAAAGCAATCATTGCTGTAGATAAAGACTATCACAGAGGAATGTAGTTTGCACAGTGTGTTGAAGTTTGTAATGGAGATGCAAACTAGTAAAATAAAAACAACATTACAGGGTTGGAACAAAGGCTTGGTATCTGAATGTGTTTAATGCTCTTGCAAATGGTCTAGGTTTGGTTCCCAGCACACACACACACACACACACACACACCTGGCAATTCACAGCTGCTTGTGGCTCCAGTTGCAGGGGATCTGATGCCCTTTAGCCTCACAGACACCTGTTCACAAATGGTGCACATAAACTCTTGTAGCCATACATACATGCACTCAGAGAAAACCAAAGGAAAATCTAAACGAATACTCTCATTTTAAGTCCTGGGATCATTTGAAATAATTCATTCATATTTCGGTTACTTTTACAAATATTTATTTAGTGTATGCTGTGTTTTGTTCTAGGCATTAAGGATATAGATGTACAAATTACATCTCTCCCCTTAGGAAACACACATGCTAATAGAGAAGATATACTTTAGAAAAGAATATAAGATCTGATGTGGATAACTTCCATAAAGAAATTAAGTGACTAAAGGGACAGTGGGTGGACTATGTGGCCTGGGAACAGGGTGCTCCTGTATGTAAGTGGTTGTGAAAGGGCACTGTGAGTTGGTCCCTAAGGACACATCTTATAGGCATAGAAAAGAAGGACAAATGAGTTTCTGACAAAAAGTGGTTACGGCTGCAGGGACAGCAGGTGTCACAATGCAGCAGAAAGAAGTGACCTCATGTAGATGAAGAAAGTCTCGAATGGAGGAGAAAGAACAACCTCTGTGGATGAAGACTCTCTAGCAAAAGTTATCTGTGGAGAAATACACATTCTTTAGAAGACACTTGTGAATGTTTAAAGGTCTGGATGCACAGTCCATGCAGCTGTGTGGCCAGTTTAAATGTTGACTCTGCACCGTGCAAAGCTTGCTATCAACACCTTACTGTACAGGGATACTTTTGTGAACTGTCAATCATATCAGAGACTAAACTTTCCAGACACATCTGTTTTTTGTTTGTTTGATTGCTTTGTTTTCACAGTTGAGATTGTCAAACTATTCATTTCTGGTACATGCTAACTATTTCTCTACACAGTAAAGTTTACCTGTGCAGTTCTTTTTATTTTAATTCATGGCAGCAAAGCATTGCATATCAGCAAATCCACAGGCTTTAAACATTTTTAAAGGCTTCAAACAGAAACTCACAAGTGAGTCACATAGCATTTAACAGAAACAACATAAAAATTGGTGCACTGTTCTGGTGCAAAGGCACAGCCCATGTCTATTCAGAGGCATTCTACTGAGATTTGAAAAGATTCAGAGGAAAGGACCATGGCTGCATCCAAGGAGGCTGCACAGCTTTAGAGCTGATGGGGGGCGGTGCATGATGCACATGAGAAGACCACCTTTTCTGTTTGTTTGCGGGTTTACTAGAGGCTTGTGCTTGCTATGTAGTGTAGGCCGATTTAAAGATCATGATGTTTCTGTTACAGTTTCTGAAGTTCTAGAGTTGCAAGGTTACACCACCATGTCCAACTAAAATATCATATTCCATGCTTTGTGGAGAACAGACTGCATAGAAAAGAAACTGGGGGAATAGGTGAAGAAATAATTGCAACACTTTTCAAGAAAGTAGTAAACCTGTGTTTACTAAATGGTGCTAACTGAGGTCCAGTTTAGATAATCCTCCTGCAGGGATTCCATTGATTTGATGTTGGTTTTTCTAGTTATCAAATAAAAGATGTTTGTGACATGTATCTAGTAGGCAGAAAAAGTTTACTGTGCTTGGACTTGGGTGTACTCTGAGTACTTGGCAGGCCTTTGCTAACAGTAAGTTCTTTATGTTATATTATTACACAGGACATGCAAGGATGGTTGACTGTTACATATTGTGCAGTATCAAGCATCTGTTCCTGTACACTGAAAGAAATCATGTTTTTAGTGTAGTATTCACATACATCATTTCAGAACAATGTTCTCACTGTGAGATACAAACCCCATATTTTACACAGCAGAAAAGTCCTGTCATGAGACAGGTAACAACAGTTCTAGTACAAATACAGCACTTGCCAGGGCTCCTACTACATACAAATGCTGTCTTAAACAGTTAGAGTTTATCATGCGTAGTGCATCTACACACATTCTAAGTCATGGGAGCAGATGAATTAGTAAATCTACAGAAAAGTGAGGGCTGAGAGTTGATGTTCTGAGAGTGATTCTAGTAAGTCAGAGTGGCTCAGGTGTAGAATCCAGAGATTTTCTCGGGCTATCCTCTTTATTTTCTGTAGTGAATGTTCAGTCTTGATATAAAGGGTAATTGTGTAAAATAATTTTAATATTGTATACATGGCACAGATTGTAGGACCCTTCAGATGTATGGTCATCTTCTTCAAAGCAATAGCAAGGTGTTTTCACTGTAATTTTGTTGATTTTTAATAACAGTAGTTGGAGATAGCTACCAAATGAGAAGATGGTGACTGATTACTGGATGAACAGAAAACAAAGAGATTGATTTGGGCTAGGGATAGCATGTGCCAGAGTAGAAGAGACATGAGGATGCAGCATGCTGGACTAGAAGCTGCTTCAGCCTATTGCATTGAGACATCATGAGGAGACAGAGATAAAAGTAGAATTTGAAATAAACATCTAAAAGTAATAGAATATTGATCTTAAAAATTATTATCATCAAAGAAGAGGCAATTAGTTAAATAAAAAACACCCTGGAATATGTGGTTATGTGTGTATGGTATGTGTCGGGTATGTCTGTCTAGGTTGGGGGTGTGTTTTGGGTGTTTATGTACTATGTGTGCTTCTATGACATTGGGTGTGTGTTGTACATGGTGTGTGCATGTAGTAGTATCTATGTGTCTTTGTGTGTGTATACATATGTGTATATATATGGTACTTGTTTGGTATGTTGGTCTATGTTCAGTGTGTATGCTGGGTGTGTGTGCTGTATGTATAAATTCTGTTTGTGGTATGTGTTGTGTTGTGTGTGTGTGTGTGTGCAGGCATTTGCATATGAGTATTTAATGGAGGTTAGTAAACAAGAATCTAATCAGTTTCCAATTCAAGCCAAGGAAACTCTTTTGATGTAATAGCATTGACTGCATCATGCAGTCATCTGATTCCATTTTGTAAGGCATGGTCAGAAGTTTGTTTTCAATCTAGCATCCTAGCAAACTTCTAGAAATGACTCCTGTAAAAAATGCAAAGTAGAACATTTTGAGGAAAACAGAATAGAAGGAAGAGGACTGAGTGGGCTTTTGACTTTGCTAGGAACTGGAGGGCACCTCTCGATTATGTGACATGATGTAAAACAGCACAGAGTCATCTGTCCTACTGTTAGCTTGGCTTGTAGTCCTTTCACAAATCAGGCGAAAGCCTTGACCTTAGGGAACTCAGAGGTTAAATGTCCATGCAGGTCAAAGAATGTGGCCATACACAGTCACCTGTGTTTACTAAATGGTGTGAATTGAGGTCCAGTTTAGATAATCAGAAAATACAAGAGTGGGATATAAATATAAATAAGAGTAATGTATAGTGATACATTTGTATAAAAAGTGACAAATCCACTTCTTTGTATGTTAGTAGAATATATTTTAAAGTTGAAGACAAAAAATTAATAAACTGCAAAATCTTTTTTTGTCAAAGTTCTCAGTTTTTTCTTCCCCTTGTAGAGTAAGGAAAATGTAAACTTCTCTCCAGCTAGAAAAGGAGCTGAGAGAAATAACACATGTTGGCAGATCATGTAGTCCCAGATCCCCTTACATCGCTAAATGTTTCCTTAAGAGACGTAAACTCTATCTACGTCCAGAAAAATGAGCGTCCAAACAGGCTAAGCTCCCACAAAGCCAGTTCATGTATTAGGATCGAAACCTAGTGCCATTGTCCTTGGCTTCTCATCAGTCTTCATTGACCGCCATGCTCAGAGAGTCCGGAATCAACCCATGCTTATTCAGTCCCAGACCAGCTGGCCTTGGTGGGCTCCCAATAAATCAGTTCCACTGTCACAGTGGGTGGGTGCATCCCTCGTGGTCCTGATTTTTTGCTCATGTTCTCCCTCCTTCTGCTCCTCATTTGGACCTTAAGAGCTCAGACCGTTGCTCCAAATTGAGACTCTGTCTCTACCTCGATCCATCGCCAGATGAAGGTTCTAAGGTGATATGCAAGATATTCATCAGTATAGGATAGGGTCATTTCAGGTTCCCTCTCCTTAGTTGCCCAAGGTACCAGCTGGGGACATATTCCTGGACACCTGCGAACCCCTCAAGAGTCAAGTCTCTTGCCAACCCTAAGATGGCTCCCTTTAGCCTGTTTGGACGCTCATTTTTCTGGACGTAGATAGAAGGACCTTGGTCTTCCCGCAGGGCAGGGAATTTGGACTGCTCTTCAGTAACGAGAGGGAGGGGGAATGGAGTGGGGGGAGGAGAAGAGGAGTGGGGATAGGGGGAGGGAAGTGGGGGGAGGGCAATATTTGGGAGGAGGGGAGGGAAATGGGAAATGGGGAGCAGGTGGAAATTTTAATTAAAAAAGAATAAAAATAAATAAATAAGTAAAAAAAAAAAAAAAAAAAAAGAGCAAACAAAAAAAACAAAAAAAACAAAAAAAAAAAAAAAAAAAAAAAGAGACGTAAACTCAAATGTGTAGAATAAAACACACAGAATATTCTTGGGATAACTGGACTATTT
This sequence comes from Chionomys nivalis, assembly GCF_950005125.1. Lineage (NCBI taxonomy): Eukaryota > Metazoa > Chordata > Mammalia > Rodentia > Cricetidae > Chionomys > Chionomys nivalis. Next base: position 11,128,053 of record NC_080089.1, on the reverse strand, counting down.
CCTTTCTGTCTTCCTGTCTCTGCCTCTGTTTCTCTATTTATGTCTCTCTCTGTCTGCCTCTTTCTCTGTCTCTGTCTCTCTCTCTCTCTGTACAACATGGCTCAAGCATGGAGACCAAGCACAACTTTAAGAGTCATCATTTCTCTCTTTGCTCGAGACAAGGTATCTCTCGTTCAAGGCTGCATAAATCATGGTAGCTGACACACAAGCTTCAGGTAATTGTTTTGTCTCAGTTTTCCATCTGTCATTAAGAGCTTACTAGAACTACAAAGCTATAGGCTTTTCCTGTAGATTCTGAAGGCAAGTAATGTATAACAGAGTTGTGCAAGAGAATGCATGAAAGCAAAGATTCACAAGCCATTTATAGAACAGAAAGGAGTTCAGGTATGGTTTTCCATTTTAGAGGTCTTGATGGATGATAAGTAGTTGAATTCAGAAATGTAAAGTAGACTCATACTTACTTGACTCTGTCCTGCTATAATGAAATGCCTAGTGTTTCAAGGGTCCAAGAATGTGTTGCAACACTAGCACTAGTGTGGAAGGGGTCATGGCTGGGTAAGAACAAATTGAACAGGAAAAGGAACAAACACAAAACAACAAGTCCAGGATTGAAATAAATATATTTTGTAACATATCGTTTCCACAACAGTAAGACCAGCATGAGTCCCTTATGGAGTAAAACCCCAAAGTCTTGGCTATGTTTTATTAGTACTTTTAAAGTTCTGCATCTTAGTTACCACATCAAGAGGATAAGGCTTCTAACAAATCAGTTATTAGGGGCATCATAAACAATGCCTGTACTCTAACAGAATACTATTGACTGGAACTGGGAAGAAGGTTCAGAACAGGACTACAGTCTGAAAAAAGACTGGCTTGCCTGGAGCTCAAAGAAGGTTGGAAAGGATCAGACCAAATTGTATGAGTCCTAAAATATCAGTGAAGGAGCTCCAGCTAACCAAAAAGCTGTGGAAAATACTCTTGTACACTGTAAAGATTTGTCACTTGAATCAGTGTAATAAAATGCTGATTGATCAGTAGCCAGATAGAAAGTATAGGCAGGATGACCAAACTAAGGACAATGGGAAGGAGAAGAGTGGAGTCACCAGATAGACACAGTGAGAGCAGGACATAATGAACAAATGATAACTGCCAAGGGAATTTAATTATGAAAGCTGCTACATTAAACTATCCTAAATATTTTTAAAAAATATCCTGACTTCAAAATTTAAGTCAAAAGGTAAGTTACTTTGGGAAAGAGGTTCTGCCTTTATTTCCACAGGAAATGAGAGGCTCTGGATTTGTTAATGAAAATCAGATTTGATCAATGATGACACCCTAAAATATCTCTGATAGTAACTGATGGTCTAAATGATCCAATGTTTCAGATGGTCTCTGTTGCAGTTTCCTCTGAGTTCTGCATCCAGAACAGTTTCGAGGCTGCTAATTGAGATGATCCAGCCTCACAGACTACTCAAGTCAAAATTTAATCAGTATCCTAAATTTTCTCAGGGTCCCACAGAGATTACTACCCCCCCCCCAATGAATCAACAAGAAGTAGTCTAGAGTACTATGCCAGTATGCCTAAAATCAATTATGCATGTTAGCCATTTTCAGGGGGATTGATTACAAGTTGCTTTGTTTAATTGTCAGGAAAAAAACTAAACAAAGGAGATTAGATTCAAGAATCTTTTTCTGAAAAGAAAAATGAGAGATAAATAAGTGATAGAATAAGGGGTAGATTATTGGATCACTTTAATTCTAAAAACAACTATTACTCTTACACATTTCACATTGACATGGATTTTGGTTTATTGATACAAATTTAAAGTTAATTTTGTTATACTGTATGTATATTTCTACTCTTGTTTAGGGTATTATGTTTATGCAGCTCATTTAAAAAGGTAACATATAATTAAGAAATACATGTTAATAGTTATCTATACTAGCACATTTATAGTCATGTTATTTAGGTTTTCAAAGTCATATAGAGATATATTTCAGATAGATAAGAAATCTTCAAACACTTCAATGACCTACAGAATATGACATTTAAAATGGCTTAATAATTTAGGCTTTACATGATAGTGAGACACCTCTTCTCCTGGTGGCATATTCAGAGAAGATGATGGGTATCAAAGAAAATCAGTTTGGAGCTTGTTTTTTTATGGCAAAAGCTAGTCATGTAGGCAAAGAAACTTACTCTGCCTCAACTGCTAACAGTTACTGTCCAAATTGAACTAGCAGGAACCACAAAAGATGACTGCCAAACTTTGCCAAAACAAGGTAGAACAATTCTTCAAAATTCTGTGCTTTACAGGAAAGTCTCTCAGATATGCTAAGCTTATAGGTGAGAGTTGGATGCCCAAACTTTGTAGAAGAACTTTTGGTAACAGTTCAGGGAACTTGAGGTCCCTGTCATTAGGCAACATTTCACCTTTCTAGGATCTTTGATGGTGTTGAAGACTAAATAATTATAATTATAGTTTTCCTTGATTGTAATATAAATTAATTAGATACAAAACTTTAGACTTACCCAGATAAGAAAGGTAATGGAGTATTTTTTCTAATTTTGCCAAATACAAATATACTAGATATTGTAACTGCAATTTTTATCTGATGACCTTTTTATTGTATATAATCTTATTATGTTAATGTTAAAACCATCCTTTTTAATTAGACAAAAAGGGGGAAAGTTGTGGAAAGCTCTTGTACAGTGTGAAGGTTTGTCACTAGAATTGGTTTAATAAAATGCTGGATGTATAAGTGGGACAGCCAAATTAAGGATGACAGGAGGGAAAAGGGAGTCAGGAGTCACAACAGATGCAGAGAGAGCAGGTGATAAATGTTCCATGCTAATAAATGTACCACCATGTGGCAGAATGTATATAAGGAATATGGGTTAACTTAAAATGTAAGAGCTAGTTCGTAATAAGCCTGAGCTATTGGCCAAGTACTTAAAATTCATATTTAGCTTCTGAGTCAGTTATTTGGGACCAGTAGTCAGAAAAGGAAATGTCTAATTACATGCAAGAATGGCAAATATGGCTCTGACAGACCTTGCTTCCCCCCTATTCCCTCTGTCTTATTAAAAATGATAAGATTATATTCCTAAAGCCAGCCACCAACTTCTATTTCCTTATTTGTGCACTTCCTCCTCCTAAGGCTGACTACCAAGGTCTACCTATTCAATATTGAAGTCCAACAATCAAAAGTCCCTTTTGGTTCACCTAATTAACATACCCAATTTAAAAAAAAAAAACTTCATCCTAACATAGGGTTTCCCTTTTTACCACTATAAGCAACCTGTGGGCCATATTTATCTTCTTTCTATCCAAAGGCAGTCAGTCCTTTGTCCCCCACTCTACTCTGGAAAAAAGACCCCATTTCCCTCTCCCTCATTCTCTATCTCCTCTCTCTCTTTCTCTTTCTCTCTCTCTCTCTCTCTCTCTCTCTCTCTCTCTCTCTCTCTCTCTCTCTCTCTCTCTCTCATTCCATCTTAGTCTCTTATTGCAGCCCTTTCTCCCTCTGGGGAAAATAAATCTCCCTTTGTGCTGAAAACTTGGTCTTGGGGTTGATACCAATCCTTTCAATTAGCATCTAGTCAAGTGCCATATGCAGGTTCAGTGCCCACATCATAGCTGAAACATCAATGAAAACATCTGGCTTTTATCTGACTGACCTCATCTGAAAGGAGCCATGAAGAGAAGAAAAGCAAAAATCAAAAAATTCCAACAATTTTTTATTTCTCTTACCAAGGGTCTCTAGTGACAGGACAAACATGACCTTTGGGAACTGAGGAAGAATGAGAGATGGAAGAATTGTGTAGGCAAAGCTAGACAGGATAATAAAAATCATTCTTTGTATCTTAGATTCTGAATCTGTGAATTTAAAATGTGCTAATTGATTGGTTCTTTTGTCCATTGGTTAAGGATTTGAAGATAGGAAAGTATCTCACAGGAATGTGACTATGAAGTGCATTTGAAGGCACTGCAGACTCAAGCAGAGGCTGGATCTGAAAGCTGAGGATCTAAGGGGTCCTGGCTTTCATTGGTTTGGTTTCTGTCTCCTGTTGATTTTCTAGCTCTTCTGCATTGGTCCTAAGGTGTTCATGTGTGCAAAAAACAAATACAGGTTGGTTAGAGTCTGTCGCCAATCACAATGGGGACCTGGGTCCTTCTTTTTGATGGTGTAAAAACAGAGAAAGAACTTCAAGAAAACAATGAAACATGAAGTCTTATTTCCTTCTCCCTTTTCCTCTGCCCCAGAGACCCATGGCCTTAGATTAATCCACCTGAAGACCAAAATATTTGAAAAAGATTGCTTGTTTTCTCATCATTGCATCCTATCCTTTTCTCATCATTGCATCCTACACATCCTATGTACCTTTATATGGGTTTCCATAACATTTGCATTGTGTTAGATTTTCTAAGTAATTTGGAGATGATTTGGGAAAATACTTACATACTCTGCAATATCATCTCATTTGATGTAAAGATGTTAGAGTCCATACATGTCAGCTTTGCAAAAGATTCCATGTTCAGTTCCTAGGGATACAATGGATGACTGTATTCTAAAACTATTCCTAAAGAATATGGGCATTTCAAGATACTGGATAATATCATCAAGTGCAGAGAGCACTCACATAGTTAAAGTGGCAATCGAGGAAACATTCATTTTTATAAATGTTTATAAATTACTTTTCCTTCTGTCAATATACAAGTCTCCCAGTGACATTTCATAATCTAGTTTTCTGTAAAAATATTTTTGGTGTACTGGTGAGATTGCTTGCCTGCTGATAAGCCTGAAGACCTGAGTTTAAACTCCAGGACTTTCTGATGGAAAAAGAGAACCAATTTTTACAACTTGTCCTCTGACCTCCACATTCACTCCATGATGTACACACACACACACACACACACACACACTTGCTAAATAAAAATTCTTTATGATATATATTACAGAAAAAAGTGCAATAAGCATCAATGTATCAGGTAATATGGATGGATACTCAACATTGATAAATCAATACTTTCTGCTCTCTTCAGCCATTGAGTGTAGAATCTTATTTTCTTTCTTTAACTTTTTTGGAGTCAGCTTGTTTAAAAATGTCCCAAGCATACAGTAGTAATGAACTATTGCCTTACCAGACATCTCACCTTTTAATTCTGTTCGTTCAGAAGTTAGAATTTATTAATTTATTTATTTTATTTTTATTTATTTATTTCTTAAAGATTTCTGCCTCTTCCCTGCCACCGACTCCCATTTCCCTCCCCCTCCCCCGATCAAGTCTCCCTCTCTCCTCAGCCCAAAGAGCAATCAGGGTTCCCTGTCCTGTGGGAAGTCCAAGGACCACCCACCTCCATCCAGGTCTAGTAAGGTGAGCATCCAAACTGCCTAGGCTCCCATAAAGCCAGTACGTGCAGTGGGATCAAAAACCCATTGCCAGAATTTAATGTGAATTTTGAAGAAATTTAAATATTTAGACCATACATAGACCTTCTACCTGAATGATCATATCTTGGGCCACAATGAAGGGAGAAAAGTGCCAAGGGGTCCCAATGATATAATGTAAACCCCATATCATCCCGCTTTCATTAGCAATGTTTCCTAGGCCCCACTGAACACATTTATTAAATAATTCACGCTAAAAGTCTTCAGGAAGAAAAAAAGCTCAAAAAGGTTACAAGTCTCGAAGGCATTTGGAAGCGAGGTAGAAAGAGCAGTGCACAGAAGTAGGAAGGACACAGCAACATTTTGCATAAGAGCATCCACTCTGCCTGTGCCTTTTCCTTGGCCTGTTACCCAATTCCTGCTCAGCTGCCTTCCCCCGTGCCACATATTCCATAGCCATATGTTCTAAATGGACTCTTCACATTTAGCAAAATGAACTGAGGCTATGTGACTTGTTGACTTGCAAATGATTAATCTTAATGTCTGGCAAAAGCCAGGAATCCAGACTAAATAGATGTGTTTTACTAGATTAATGCACAGAAGTTATGACATTTATGTTTCCACTAGGCATTATGCTGTAAATTATGTCAATATAGTAGTTTGTTACAGACTGTTATGCTTTTCATTTAATTAAAAAACTTGAGTGGCAGATTTTTTTTTATTGATGGAAACTATGAGCAAATATATCCCTGGAGTGACACACAAAACAGAACAAAATAGAAAGCTTGACAAAACCCATGGGAATATCAAACAATAGCTTTTACACAGTCATGTATTAAAAATAAAATTAGATAACCCCTTATTTGTTACTTATAAAACAGCTAAAGAGAGTTGTGCATTTAATTTCCAGTGTTCCAAAGGTCTTCGTTTATTGTGGTATTGTGGACTGTGGGAATCATAAAATTTATCTCATGAGATGAGAGAGATCAGATAATTATTTATGAGTGTGAATGACACTATTGGAAGAGGCATGGTGCCAGGACCCATGTTCTGTGCACAGTTATTCAAACTTCCAAGTTTTCTGCTGCTGAAACTGTGCATTTAAACTACTCAGCTTTCTCTTCTTCCAGGACCAGGAGTCCAGGCATATAATCATGCGTCCGCAGTTGTCTCCTGGGGGAAGACAGAGGTTCGTGTGCATAATGAAACCAGCGATATACAAGACTTAGTCATCTTAGCAGTTTACAAGACTCAAAGACCCACCTGTAGGTTACATAGACAGTGAATGTCTTCCAGGAAGAAGAGACCATCAGATGGAGCTGCTGACAATTTTGTAGCCACCTCTAGGGTTGTAACCCTCCTGAGCTGCCATCTATGTTCACTCACCCACACTCTTGTAAGCAACACTTCACCTACGCTTCTAAAAGTATCTGCATCAAATTCATTAGTTCATCAAGTGAAACTTTGTAGAATGACTTCTTTTGTCATTCTGGGGTGTGTGTGTGTGTGTGTGTGTGTGTGTGTTGTAATACAACATCAGTTCTGCACTCATCCTCCTGAAATTGGCTCTGGTTGTGCCTCCTTGAAAAATAATTGTGCAGCTTCACTCCTAGATTAGCATACTCCTTGTGCTAATGGCGAGGACTGTGACATCCCGGTACAGAGCAACCCCCGTGTCCTCCACAGACCTCAGGTTCTTAAACCCGATCGATAACCACATCTAATTATGTTCATCACAGGAGTGCTACGCAGTTTACAAGTTGTTTTGATATTTTCAATAGTCAAGCAAAAGCAATAGTGAGAAAATGTTGGGATCAAACTTCCACCCCTGGGGCAGTAAAAAGATTATCTTATAAAATTGAAAACTTTATCTCTGGGCCAGTGATATGGCTTTATGAGTGAAAAGATGAACATTCTCAGTTGTTTTCTTAAGTGGCAGGCTGAGGTACTTTTCAAAAAATATTTTTGTCAAGCATGAAAACTCAAAAACCAGCTTGCCTTTTTGTTTTAAGTAAAAACCGTGTTCCATGGAAAAGTGTCTCCTTGATTTTGTCTCTCAATGGCTGCCAAGCATGACAGCCTGATAAGGATGAAAGAGAGAGCTGAGACATGCTGACCTCTGACCTCCACACCAAGGCACGGTTTCCACACCACTACCAAATACTCAGTAAGTACATTTGAAAAAATTAAATCTAGTTTCATCAAAAATATCCTTGATGAAACCCTGAGTATATTATGGTTCATTTAACAAAACTTTCAGATACAGTTAATATTTTAGAACAGAATAAAATGCTTGCATAGTGCTCTTCAGTCTCACATGGAAAGAATACAGATGCTAAGTAGAGTTTTTGTGTGTATGTTTGCACTGGACTTAGTTTTTACTTGAAGAAAAAAGGCAAGCTGTTATTCAAACTTGTATATTTGGAAAACAAAATCTTTAAAAGTTAACTGAGCCTACATTCTAGCAAAACAACTGAGAGCATGTGTTGCCAGTAAGAAAATTCAAATCCCTGAACTAGACTAACTACATTTTAGGAAACTTGCATCACCCCATTATATTCCAGTGCTATCATGACGACAGAGGGGCTTACATTTATTTAATAAAACGGGTAGAGCTAGATTTTGTGAAGTTTTCCCAGTGATGCAAAACATAAAGCTATAAAATCCTGAAGAGATGAGGGGAAAGTTCCCTGATGAGATTTCAGGACAACCATTATAGCTGGTTTTTAAAATTGCCATTGGACTGCAGGCATAGCTCAGTGGTTGAGTGCTAGCTGTTCAGTTGTGACACCTGGTCTTGGGGTCCAGACATCTGTCTACCCACATAACTCCAGCTCCATGATGTGTAGAGGAAAGAAGATTTCTGAGGTTCTCTGACATCCAGCCTTCCTGAGAAAATAGAAGCACCAGGCTCGTGGAGAGACAACACTTCAAAGGGATCACTGGAGAATATAGGAAGGACACTCTATGCCCTCTGCTGGCCTCTGTGCATGACACACGTGTGTGAATCCTCACACAAAGAAAACTCTTTTAAAGACTACTGAATTTTGAGTACTATCTATTTGAATTAACCCCTTCTTCACTAAAACTCCTCCCCTTTTCTTTCATGTCAGCATAAGATAAACTTTCTTCAGATGACTCAGAGGAAAGTCCGAGTGATCTTAAAAGAGGCCAAGAAGCCTTTCTTCCTACGAGGCCAGACTCCCTCTGACAAACAACCTTATAATCATATAACTTCTACTATTCTTTTGTTTCCTTTTAGAAACAACAAAAGCTATTTTAAAATGTAATTAAGATATTCTAGATTATGATAGTTTTAAAACTAATTTGTGTGTTAGTTTTTAGTTTATTTTTTTTTTTTGTATTTCAAATTTCTTAGGTTTAATTTCTAACACAGCAAAATGAAAAAAAAAAAAAAAAAACATCACTAGACCTCACCAAACATTCTTTGTGAACCTCATTTAGTTTACAGACTCGGTGGAGAACAACTACCCTAGCATGAAGTAGACAGAATGCTGACGTTAAGTAAGATGTTACGGTTTTAAGTCTGAAGAGTGAGTGATAGAGAGGAAGGTTTGTGTGATCCCATGATGGAAACATCTTAAGAAGTTTGCAATGTATTAAGAACTTGACTGTTTTGCTTATTAAACATATTATACAAAGGAAAGTGTGTTGAATGTAAACCTTCTCTGGTAGTCAGTGGCCAGTGATGGTCACAGCCATGTTATAAAACACACTATTCTTCAGGTCCTTCCTACTTTTTCAACTTTTTTATGCCACCCTCAGTGAGTTACTCAGTCAGATTTTAATGTATTTTCTTTAAGAATTTCACACATGAGTAATGTATTTCCACTGTTTCGACTCCTCCCCCACCCTTCCAACTCCTCCCGTATTCCCTGCTCTCCCTCAAATCCATGACCTTTCCTTGTTGGCATGTCAGTGGATAGTGTTACTGTGCGGGTCAGTCAGACAACCATATTCTGTGGTGTAGTAGGTACAGATAACTAGACAGGTGGTCATCTGCAGCAGGCGTCCAGGTCCTCTGGCTCTTGCGGTCTTCCTGCCATCTTTCCTGTTATGCTCTTTGGGCCTTGGGCACAGGGGTTGTGCTGTCGCTATATCAGTGAGGGTTGGCATCTCTCAGCTCTCTTCATGTTGACCAGGTGTGGATTTTTATGGTGGTCTCTGGGTGCTGCTAAAGGAAGCTTCTTTTCCTGGGAAGTGGAGCAATAACTTTCTGTGAGTGCAATTAGAAGTATTTAGAATGCAAATAGAAGTTTTTTTTTTTTTCTTTTTTTCTGATTTTGAGAAAAGGCAATCTCAGGTTCTCCTTTAGGAACCTCTTATTTTGTAGCACCTTGTATTCTTTTTGTTTGCTATTTCAAGTCATTTAATCCTGACCAGACTAATACTAGCACTTTTGGTCTTCTTATTTCTGTCCTGCTTCTGGGCCATCAGTGTTTTGTTTTTCAACTCACTCTCCAACCTGTTGACTGATTAGCCCACTAGTGCCCAGTCTTTTCAGCATCACTATCAACAGCCCAGCTCAATCACCTGTAATGAAAGCAGTATTCTGAACCATGGGTGAGACGGTCAAATGTAAACTTGTTATCATGACCACAGGATTCTGTCCTCCCTGGCTACGCATCTTATTCTTTCTAAAATAAATAAATGAAATGAAAACTGAAAGCTATCATCCTGCAAATGGCTCATCTTTGACATGCCAAGCACATTTCATTCCATCCTTGGGGTACAATTCCTATCCCATTCTCTTTCATGTGCCTATGGTTTTTGCTGCACATTTTCTACAGATTCTATGAGAGAGCCTGTTTTTAAATTAGTTATGAACACTTTCTTGCATTTATATAGAAAATTTTCACGATTTTTCACCCTTTTCTCCCCCTTTATCCTCCTTCTCCTGAAGCCTCCCCCTACTTTCATATCTGCTTCTTGGGTGTGACCCCCTGAGATTTATGAGAGTCCCTCCATGTATCAGTGCAATGCGGAAACGTAGTGAATGCGAAACAAATGGTGTGTTTTTCTTATTAGGTAACATATTACAGAATAAGGGACACAGAGACATGGCTGGAAGAAGTATGGCACCCCTTAAACTAGACAGAGTCCTTGAATGGGAAGATTGTGCCCTGAGAAGTAGAATCAGATTGAATTAAAAGTTTTCTTTGGGCTCAGCTCACAGTTTGATGCAGTTGAACATCAGCAAGGCTTTGTTTTCTCTCATTATCTATGAGTTGGAGTCAGGTGCTGTGTAGCTCTCCAGGGTGGCAAGCTTCATCTCTTTCTAAACAGCTCGGAGAGTTTGAGATACGCGGTGGGGAGGAGTGTCCTAAAATTGGAGGTCGTTTGCAGGTAATATAGCGATTTCCAAAAGGAAAACTGCAGAGAGAATATCTCGAAATGATGGCCAGTTTATAAAAGCCATTAGTGAAACTCTCTGACAAACAAAATAAATGCCAGTTCTTAGAGAGATACTTTGAAAGATGATGTTGCTTTACAAAAGTGTGCTTTTAAAGCTGGGACAAAATGGGTCCATGCTGAGAGACTTGAAGGGCTGAATGGCTCTGCTTAATAAAGCAGAGGCTTTTGCATGTTCTTGAAGCTGACCTAGAGAAGAATATCACAGAGAAGAAGAACATAGAAACAAATCAAGAATAGAAGAGAATGCTCCTAACCCTACCTCGCTGTCAGTTTAGAATCCATAATCGGGAGGTCTGGGCCCGTCCATCCATGTTATGTAAATGATACATTGCAGAAGACATTCAGGGCCATACATGTTAGTGTCACATTCAGGCTAAGAAAACGGAATGGAAATCATGGTTGAAGTTAGCAGTTCAGGAGAAAACAGGAATGAGACAAAGTGTCATGAAGACACAATCTTTTGCATAAGCTCCAGAAGCTAGGGTAGAAGCTGGAGAATGTCACTCTCCTCTGCATGATGAAGAAACACGTAGTGACTGAGGGAATGTACCACAAATATTCTGTTTGTCATACAAAATGAAAAGGAAGGTTCCTGCAGTCGGAGTGTGGCAAACACCCAGCAAATGATATCCGGTCCAGTCCAGGCTTCGTGCTCTGCTTCGGGAACGAGGAAACCCAGTGGCACAGCCACAGCTGCCCAGAGGTAAGCAGTTGTAGCACCGAGCCACCTGAAAGCAGCATTCCTGTCTGCACTGGGAACTGGGAAGTCTAAACAAGCTTTTGTGCTGGGATTCCAGTTTCTTAAGTTGAGTAATTATCACAGTTGCTGTTTTGGAAAAGTAATCCATTATCTGAAGCAATTATAATTCTCCCTCAAGTATACTTAGCCTGAATTTTTGAAAAATGGAACTCGAAATAGCAAAAGTAATCTTGTTTGTTTCTTGACTGGGGTGTGAAGGTGGAACTAGCAGGGTGACATAGAGGGGAAGTGGAGAAAAATGTGCACACACATACATTGTCCTAGCCCCAGGAAACTAACTTTGAAGGGGCAGCTTTAGAACCAACATCCATCTTCACAACACCCATCTTTAGTGGCCTAAATGCTGCATGAACACTGTCTGCCTGGAGAACAGGATAGCATAAAGCAGCATGATCACCACACTTGTGATTTAAAAACAGATTTATTTTTAAGTTATGCTTGTATTTATATAACCATTTATTTGCTAATTATTTAGTGTGTGTGTGTGTGTGATGAGTGTAGGTGTTCAGAAAGGCCACAATAAAGGGCCATCAAAACCAGAAAAATGCTACTTTGTAAAAGGATCTACTATTACATCATCAATTTCTGGCTGTATTTTAATATTGGGAACACTAAGGGTAAACTTCATGGCTTGCCTATGTGATCAGAGCGAACAAGAAGAGGCAAAATGATGGGAATTAAACCTTTTACAAGATAAATGTTGTTCGCAAACAAAATTCGAAAGAGTAGTGCACAATTGAAAATTTCCGCAACAGAATGACGGTTTCCAGCTGACCTCACACCTCTATAACCTCTGACCCTAGCTTGGCCTATACCAGCAGTGATTGCTTTCCCTGCCACTCAAACTCAGAAGTACAGAGGCAGACTTTAGGTACCTATAGAGTATAAAGGTTTGTTCTATCTTGCCTTATAATATCGTTTCAACTGTTAGAATGCCCAAGGGATACATAAAAAGAAACAAACAAAAATAACAAGAAAAACCCACTCAGTTACAGGCCATTGATGCGCATGAGACATAGAACCTCACTGTAAACTCTTGTGACTGTTGTGAGTGGGACTTTCAGCTGTCCAGACACTGATTCAGTGACTCTCTCACTCCCTGTGATGCCTGACAAAGCAGCTTTCTACCCCTTTACTAAAAGTACACCGCACCAGGTGTCTGTGGGAGCGTGAGAGCTGTGTTTCTACAGCTGCAGGGACCAACTGATTCTACAACAAGCAGTGTTAGTGATAAGGCAGGGTTCTGAAATATGAACAAAATGATATTAATGCTTTGGCCTTCCTTAGAGGTAGCTTTGTTCTCCTCGGAACAGAGTCCCAGCATCTCAGAACCGTCCCCAGATTATTGTCTCCGTTCTCTCCACTATGGTTTGCACCAACAAAGTGACTGGAACAGAAAGTAGACTTCCAACCAGATGTCTCCAATTGGACGATACCCACTTCTACATTCAAGCATTATTGGATATTTCTGGATCCCACCAAAATATCAAAACAAATTCAGTCAGTGGAATGGTAATCAGGTTGAGGAGATTCTTCTATTCCATATACACAGATTACTTATTAACACTCTTTCTCTGTCTGATGTTGGTGTCCTTTAATAAAATCCCCTGTAGAAATATTTAATGTTGTTACCAGTTATTATCCTACTTCGACCATCTTCTATTTTTTTCTTCTTTTCAAAGTTTTGTTTAACTTTGATTTATTCTCTCTCTCTCTCTCTCTCTCTCTCTCTCTCTCTGTGTGTGTGTGTGTGTGTGTGTGGTCTCACAAGGGCCATGACTATATTCAGGGGTGTGAGAAAACGAGCTTCCTGGGTCAATTCTCTCCTTCTATAGTGTGCATCCCAGAGATCAAACTCACCCTATGAAGCTTCTTTGCTTGCTTAGCCATTCTAAGCCTCAGCTCCCAGTTTGTCATCCATGAGTGTATCCAGTATCATATCAGATTCCTCATTGAATCTGAATTAGACTTCATAGCTGAAAAGCATTTCAGTCCCAGACAGTGGCAATCCAGCCTTGACTCCTCTCTGTAAGCCCGCAAGGTGGCATTTATTTTATCTGCTGCCATCCTCCGGCAGGAAGCAGCTCTGCTTTGTGCAATCCTTTGCTCAGTAGCTTTTTTCATTAAGTGCAGCAATTTGAAAAACTCCAACCGGTACAGATGAGCAAGGCTTTAACCCTGTACCTGTCTCGGGGAGATTGCTGGACAAACTGCTCTCGGAAGGTAGTTCCGTCTGCTTCTCTATGTCGAGACTGTAGTATAAACTCAGTTCATGCCACACAGCAATTCCTCACCGTGCACCACGCAGAAGAGCACTGCACAATAGGAGCTAGCAATGTTCAACTGTTACAATCCACCTACCTCAAAATAAGATGTAGTAGGGTGTTAAGTTGGCTCTGGCCTGTTGTGTCAATGTGCGCTCATAACTTAGAACAGCACTGAGAAAAAGAAGTGCTTGAGTTACAACTCCATAGGAAACATCAATTTCTCCTATCATGAAGCTGTGGGTGGTTAATGATGACGTGCCGCACTGCTGCTAATGGCTTCACTTAGATGAGTCCAGCCCTGTGAGTGGGAGCATTGCAACTCAGCACAAGCGCATATCAGATGGTATTTTCCTACCATTCTCAAAGCCTTGGGCCACATGGTCCTCATGTTCTGGTTGATTTTGATGAGACACATGTCTGATACTGCCCTCACCATCCACATCAAATCATGGTTCAATAAAATCACACATGAAGTACTGGTAGACTTTTTTTTTTTCTGTTTCAATAACAGTGTGGGTTTTAATGAATCTGTCTTTGTTTTAAAGCAGGTGGAACTCCAAAGCCACAGAGAAACCCTGTCTCGAAAAACCAAAAAAAAAAAAAAAAAAAAAAAAAGCAGGTGGAAGCAAGGCTATAAAATATTAAATTTCTTGAATGTGTTCTCCATTAAATAAGTGCTGACTTAAAATCCTGGGTACAGAACATGATTGAAAAAGGCTCCACTGAACAACAAAACTCCCCAGTCCACAATACCGAGCTCTAAGGTCTAATGAGAGCAGTGTTGTACAAATAAATCACTGTTGCTGTCCTCTGAACCTTCCTCCAAAGGAGAACTGTACAGTGCTCACATCCATGACACTACATCAGCCTTCATAGTGATAAGGGGGTCACTGAATTTGCCTCACCCTGATTTTAACAGTAAACTACTAGTTAAAAGAGATGGGTGGTCTTTGTAAATAGAATGGACGCATCATTAGCTTCTTGACTGCACTGTACCTCCAGGGTTTGAACTGGTTCAAACTTTGCTGTAAGGCCCACACCAACATGTCAGGCCCGTCCTGAGAACAAGCTAAAAGTACAGAGTTTGCTCAAATCTACCTAGTCACAACTTAATTTTAACACAACCCCCTTGATTCAGATACAATTAAAAATCTGAGAAGTACGAGGCCACAAGATCTAAAAAATTTAATATTGAATTTTGTGATGATTCTGCCTAAAGTCCAGATAGTAAATCCAAATTAAGGCATTTGTAGGATAATAAAGGAAGCTACTATGATATTATGGTAGAGTCCCTTTATTATTTTTGGAATAGCTTCAGAATTTTGAAAAAAATTCCAGAGCAGCATTATGCTATAGCACAAGATAGGACAAAAAGGAATCATTTTGCTATTTAAAAATCATTTTATTATATTATTCTATTATATATGCATGACTGTTTGTTTCCATTAATACATATTTGCAGCATACATATGTATCCTTGGAGGTCAGAAAAGGCATAAGATTCCCAGGAGCCAGGGTTAATAAATCTCTTGTGAATCTCAATGTGGGTGCTAGGAACTGAACCCAGGGCTTCTACAAGAGCAACAAGGGTTCTTACTGACCCTACACCCCAGTTCTGAGTATGTCATTCAAAATAACAAGGAATACTCTGTGATAGACCAAATTAAGTCAATGACTTGTCTGTGACAAGCAGACCAAGGAGTTGTTGAACTTGGAAAGTTTTGGAGAGAAAGTGTCTTTGCAAGTCTTGGTTTTCAGAAATCATATATAGTAAAGTATTCCCAAATACATGAAACACTAGAGCTGAGGAATAATTTCTGGTCCTGCATCTGCTCCATGCCTGTGAGAGAATATATAAAGTAATACAAATTGTTCAATTCCTTCACCAGATGTGACTAAGAACTTACACGATCAGCTAGAGAGCTTGAGCTTCAAGGTTGCTCCCACTCTGAAGCCTTTCTACAAGCAATTATCTACCAGCTGCTAATTTCAGTAAACTCTAGTGTATGATAAAGTCAACTCAGGTTGGTAAAATACCAGGTAGAAGAGAGATTAGGTCAATTGAACTACTGAAAATTTTTTATCTTTCTCTTGTTGACTCTAAATTACCAAAAGATATCAAGTTCAGACGAAGTAGAGTGGTGAAGCCAGCTTGGGAGTCCAGCGAGGGAGTCCAGTGTGGGAGGAACCGCGCTTCTAATTATGTTAGGATTCTGTACAAAGTGAGGTATTGCTTATGTTGGTTGCCCCTCGGTGATCTCCTGGTTGAGGTGGCAGGGATCTTTGGCTCAGCTGTTTTGCAGTACAGTTTAACTAGCTGCATCTTGGAAGTAGTTTGCCTTCCCTTGCTCAAGTAATATCTTACTCAGGCTCTTCCACGTAGTATGTTAGCCTCGTGGCATGGCTCTTCACTGGGTGATCTGTCTGTAGCTTTATTAAGCACTTTTCCCTTTTAGGTATTTTCTCGGAGGGACAACTAGGAGCTAGCAAGTCAGTGGATAACTGATTTATTGATTTTGTTCCTTGGGAAACTCACCATTTCTTCCTAAACTGCCTATCATCAACAGAAATCAGTTATGTATGTCGTCTGCCCACAGCTACACCCATCTGTGGTCTAACTGGTTATTTTCCCACAATTCGCCACTAGGATATGTGTGAATGCCCTGTTGGGTAGAAGGTTAAATGTGGGAAGTATGAGATGAGCTTCATTCATGTTTGGATACCCTTGCATATCCTATGCAGGTGTGTCAGCTATCAAGGTCTTAGACACCCCAAGTTTGGCTGCTCAGAACCCTTTTTGTACTACTTCTATTCCCTAGGCTCAGTTTCTCTTCCTCAATCTTTTCTTCCTTCCTCCATCCTTCCATCCCTCCTTTTCTCACTCCTCTCTTCCTTCCTTCCTTCCTTCCTTCCTTCCTTCCTTCCTTCCTTCCTTCCTTCCTTCCTTTTTTTCTCCCCCATTGTCCCTCTCTACATTTGTCCTGACTACATTTTTGGCTTCTTTTCTCCACCTTCTCGATCTCCTCTTCCTTCCTCTTCTCCTTTATTTCATCTTTTTCCAATTGCAAAGTTCTTATGTCTCCTTTAATATTGTAAGGAATGATTAAGCAAACTTGTTTTTTTGAAAAGGTAAATTTCAGGTTAGGAATATTTTTTAAATTAATAGCCACATTACTTTCCCCCTTTCCTTTCCTCTTCTTATCACCTCAGATGTATCCCATCCCTTCTTCTTTCTCAAGCTAATGATCATGTTATTCTCAATGACACCAAAGTCCAACACTACTCTGCTAACTCAGGGGTGATGCTGATACTCACGGACAGTGGCTGATGCTGCTCACCTCCAGTGAAAGTAACCATCTGCTGCTTCCAATGTTGCTGAGAAATGTTCAGATGGGAGGGAAGAGTTCATATTTCCATGTACCTGAAAATGTCACTTTTTATTTCTGTCAGTGATGTGTTTCTTTTTCATTCACAGCATAAAAGTCAATTTTAAATGCTATAAAACTCTAAACTGTACTTATGATAGATAGATAGATATGCCTTTAACATAGCCCATTATTAATAAAATAATATTAAGGGATAGGATATGATTAGCTGAAGGTAGGAGCATTTAGCTCAAAACCAGCCTGGTTTACATAACAAGCTCCTGGCCAGTCCTTGCATATAGATAGCCCTGTCCAAACAAAAAAAGCAAGAAATAAAATAATAAAAAACAAGTCTCATCTGAAATATTTCAGCTACATAGATAATTGATTTTTAAACAACAGAATCTTTATCCTTATAGATAGCCAGTATGTAAAGGAAGCTGTAAATTTCTGATGGTCACTGAGCGATTGCTGCACAAAAATCTGCATTCTGGGAACATGCAGAGAAGTTTATCTCTTTATAGATAACTGTATTAACCATATTTAAAGCTTTATTGAGTTGATTTGTGGATGTTTCTACCTCTCTTGTGTATTGACAGACAGTTTTAGATGCAAACATAATTCTAACATGATGTTAGAATTGAATTACCCATGTAAAAAAGAAATTTTGATCTATTGTTTGTCTGTGATTTTGCGTATCATGTCTATAAAATATCCTAAGAGTTAAACATGCTGCTAACAACTACCAAGTTAATTTTTTATTTGTTATTTTTATGCTATTTCTAAATAAAGTGCTTTGTACTGAAGGTGAAGATATCATTTGATTATTTATTTGAAATAACTAAGGTTGAGCAGGGCGGTAGTGGTGCACACCTTTAACCTCTGAACTCGGGAGGCAGAGGCAGGCGGGTCTCGGTGAGTTCGAGACCAGCCAGGTTTACAAGAGCTAGTTCCAGGACAGGCACCAAAACTACAGAGAAACTCTGGCTCAAAAAACCAAAAAGCAAAACAAAACAAAAAGATGACTGGAGAGATGTTTTCTTCAATTAAAAGTGCAAGTATATGAGTTAGATTACTAGAACTTGTGCAAAAAAAAAAAAAAAAAACACTGGATATGATATGCAGTCTTTCTCTGGACAGAGTGGGTAAGTAAGGTGTGTGTGACCTTGTAGTGTCCTCATTGCAGCTATGAGCAAGGTCAGCCCTGATACTCAGGTAGGTCCAAGACAACCTTGAATTATAACTTTACTTTCTTCTAGTCCCCTTTTCTGTCTAGAAGTCCTGGAACAGAGGCTAGGTCACATGTCTGGACATCATCCCTCTCCCCTAATACCTTACAGATCCTATAAAGAAAAGTTCCTTTGTTACTCTGGGACTGGGTATGTCTATCCCCTGATGACAACTGTGTCACTGGCTGTAGTGACTTTCTCTCCCCGTGAACCTCTTTCTGGATCACCCAGTGTACCTGCCACTCTGGGATCCTACCTGGTATCACGCAGTATACCCAGTTTCAGGGTAGATTCATGGATGCTTGGGGCTGTAACTCCCCAATAAAGCTTTTCTTAATATAATTTGCCTTTTTTTTTCTGTCTATTGGCCAGTACTATCTTTTCACATTTATAATGCAAATGTCATTTTCCAGAAATGACAGGTTTACTTAGAATTGTTGGGAAGATGAAATTTCTTCCTAGAGGTATTCTGATTTATATTTCTGATTTTGGTATTTATGTTAAGAATTCAAATCCTTAAAAAGTGGGGGAGAAACTGCTAGGAAAATAAAATACCATGGAGGTGACACAAACCACACACACACACACACACACACACACACACAGAATGTTAGCATTTGGAAGGGAGAGTCAGGCAGTGCTTTGGTGTTCACTGGCCAACTGCCACATTCTAGTTGGTGAACTCCAGCCAGTGAGAGACCCCGACTCAGAAAGAAAAGCTCTCTAACTCCTGAGAAAGGACATCCCGGTTATCCTTTGCCCTCTACATGAATAATCACACATGTGCACGCACATTCATACGTATGTATACCATATTACTGTAAAGACATAAAAGTGGGCTTTACTAATAATTTGAACATATGGCATATTTCTTGCAAAATTAAAAAAATTAATTCACATATATGGAAAATTACAGGTTGAAATTGGTGTCACAGTCTGTGGTTTTCTATGTGCAGGGCATCAGTCAGACAACAAAAGCTGCTACACAGCGTATATAATCATGTAGTGTTCGTTCTGTTAGCCCGGCACAGTTTTCAAGAAGGAGAATAACTGTGGACTGAGCAGCCATGAACATGCATGAGCATGATCCTCTCTTGGAGGATACAGAGTCCTTTGGGACTATGTCCAGGGGTGTTTGGTGTAGCTTGACCATATGGTAGAAGCTCCACACTAATTTCCATGATGACTGCAACTGTCTACGCTACCACCTACAGTGAGTAAGCTGTGTCCTTTCCCCCAATCCATGTCAACATTTACTGTCATTTGATTTCTTGAGGTTTTTAGTCTGTACTGAGATGAATTTCAAGGTAGTTTTAGTCTCTAGCATTTTTATCACTAATGATGTCAGACACTATTTTAAAAAATTATTAACTATTATATATCTTCTTTTAAATACTTTCTATTCAGATCTAGATTTCGTATTTTGTAACTGCTTTACTTTCTTGATATTTCTTTTTAAATCTGATAAATAAGTCATATTTTTTAAGTAAAATGTTTTAAAACTTTGCTGGATTGCATATCAGTTGATTTTTGGAGAACTGGTAACTACAAACCTGTTTCTTTGCTTGTTTGTTTGCTAAATTTCTTTGTTTAAGTTTACATTATTTATTTTTTTTAATTAATTTATTTATTTCTTAAAGATTTCTGCCTCTTCCCTGCCACCACCTCCCATTTCCCTCCCCCTCCCCCAATCAAGTCCCCTCCCTCGTCAGTCCAAAAAGCAATCAGGGTTCCCTGCCCTGTGGGAAGTCCAAGGACCACCCACCTCATTCCAGGTCTAGTAAGGTGAGCATCCAAACTGCCTAGGCTCCCACAAAGCCAGTACGTGCAGTAGGATCAAAACCCAGTGCCATTGTTATTGAGTTCTCAGTAGTCCTCATTGTCCGCTATGTTCAGCAAGTCCGGTTTTATCCCATGCTTTTTCAGACCCGGGCTAGCTGGCCTTGGTGAGTTCCCGATAGAGCATCCCCATTGCCTCAGTGTGTGGGTGCACCCCTCGCGGTCCTGAGTTCCTTGCTCGTGCTCTCTCTCCTTCTGCTCCTCATTTGGACCTTGAGATTTCAGTCCGGTGCTCCAATGTGGGTCTCTGTCTCTGTCTCCTTTCATCGCCTGATGAAGGTTAATATTCAGGAGGATGCTTATATGTTTTTCTTTAGGTTCACCTTCTTATTTAGCTTCTCTAGGATCACTAATTATAGTCTCAATGTCCTTTATTTATGGCTAGAAACCAAATATGAGTGAGTACATCCCATGTTCCTCTTTTTGGGTCTGGCTTACCTCACTCAGGATAGTGTTTTCTATTTCCGTCCATTTGTATGCAAAATTCAAGAAGTCGTTGTTTTTTACTCCTGAGTAGTACTCTAATATGTATATATTCCATACTTTCTTCATCCATTCTTCCATTGTAGGGCATTGATTAGGACGATCAAGGCGTTTGAGATTCAGTTGAGACAGGAATACCAAGACAGTAGGGCTTGATTAAGACAGTACTACCAAAGCAATGGGATTTGGTTAGCAGGAAAGGAAATATCATATGTTGGACTGTCTTTCAAAAAAATCTGTTAGAGTCCAAGACCTCATTACTACTGACTCTGATTTTGTTTAGAAATAGAAATCATAAAGAAATCATTAATTGCAGCAAGTTTGTTAGGGTAAACACTTTGCCTTTACAATTGATAAGCTAATAATAGGGAGAAATTTGGTCCCAGAAACAGTACACACCAGGTTTGAAGAGATACCGACATAGAAGTCAGCTGTTGGGTAACAGGAAAAGATGCCTTGAGCAGACATGGTCTCCCAGGTCACAAAACTGTGAGGTGTCAGTTTTGATCTTCACCTACCCAGCCTTTACTGCAGCAGCATTCCTTAACTGCTACACACAATATACTCATCTTTCCTACTTTTCTCCTTTTTTTTTTTTTTTTCATTTTTTGAGACAGGGTTTCTCTGTAGCTTTGGAGTCTGTCCTGTAACTAGCTCTTGTCTGATCCCCCTGCCTTTGCCTCCAAAGTGCTGGAATTAAAAGCATGCACCACCACTGCTGGGTCTCACCTTGCTTTCTAATATTCATGCATATGTGTGTGTAGACTGTTATAGCATAAATGGTAAAATTTGGATAAATTTTGAGTACCAAGGTCACAGCTCTATATATTAATTGTGTTAGAGCATATAGCTGAGGGAATATTATAGATATGCTATGGATTATACTTTTGGGTCTATTGTCTATTAACATCAAATCAGAATCTGTTCTCTAGTCTCATACTGTTTCCTTTCTTAAAGCTGCCCTCCACTCTTCCATACAGTGTCATGTGGTCATTCTCCAGCACTCTTCTTCCTTGTGGAGGTGAGATCTAATGATAGGTAACACATGTAGCTTAAAATGGAAATATACAGATTCATGCATGAAAGTCCAGGTAGACTTCCCATCTTTATCCTGGTGTGCATTGTTTGTCTATACTGATGTTGGTGATGCACAGCCACCATTCACTCTGACCTTGAAGATACCCCACCCTGCCATAAGGTTCTCAGATTTTTTCTTAAAAAGTGATGTATTCAAAATTTGTAAAAATAAATGGAGCATCAAAGAGGACAATAACATTGGGAGGGAGTAGTATGAGATCACCACTTTTCCCCAGCCAATGTAGTTGCATCATTAGTTTCCTTGTTGTTGTAAACAAAAACCTGACAGGGCGTAGTCCATCATCCACATTCCTCAGTTGTGCAGGGAAGACAGCAAGGTTACATCCTCAGGACTGGATGCATCAGCAAGCACATAAGGGGAATGCCACCATTCAGATGGCTTTTGTTCTCCAACCTTTCCTTCATTCTTGGCTACCAAGATAGAGAATATTTCCACCAGGGTGGTACTATTGACTACATTATGTCTATATTGGGTAGACAATTTTCGTAGAAACAATATAAAATTTGAAATCAGAAAACATAATGTTATAGCTAGTTGTAACTCTGTTTTTATTTCTTTGCTTGTGAAAAACTAAAATTTTCCTTGATGCCATTTGCCTTTCTTTTCTTAGAGCTGCTGGGAAGGTATTTCTGAATAGTAATACACAACTCCTCCTTGTGTACTTTGCTGGGCACCGTATGAGGTGACTAACACATTTCCTTAGGTAACTCTTATCAAAGATGTATTTTTATACAGATAAAATTGATGGTAGGAGAATTGCTTGATCCTATGAAGAAAATAAAGGTAAAGTTCAGAATAAGTAGTCACAATTCTAAGCTTCTACTCCTGCTTTCTTCTGCATGGGGTGCACTCAGGGAGCCAACATGGGGACAGATGAAGTAGGTGATAAGTCTCTTGTCCCCTACTACCTCTATATAGGAAGACTAAAGGACTGTTGTAAATAGCTTCTTAAAGCTGCCCATAGATAAATTCCTCTGGCATAACGGTCTGTCTGATTCTGGTCCTGATGCATCCCCTTCTAATTTAGAGGTAGTACAAAATGCAGTATCTCACCCAGGTATAGGTGCCCAGTTACACATCAGAATGTAGAGCTGCTCCAAACACAGACAACATCATGAGAAATAATGGGATCCAAATGCTAAATTTATGGAGGAAGGTGGAATTGGTTCCTAGGACATATATTATTTTCCCCAGACAAGGCTATAACTAGATTCAAGGACTGAAAACAAATTTTAAAACTGAAGTGAGGCTTGGTGCAGAAGTAAATCTTCCACAGAAGAGGTAGGTCTGTTACTTCAACTTCTTGAATTTTGCATACAAATGGACGGAAATTGAAAACACTATCCTGAGTGAGGTAAGCCAGACCCAAAAAGAGGAACATGGGATGTACTCACTCATATTTGGTTTCTAGCCATAAATAAAGGACATTGAGACTATAATTCGTGATTCTAGAGAAGCTAAATAAGAAGGTGAACCCAAAGAAAAACATATAAGCATCCCCCTGAATATTAACCTTCATCAGGCGATGAAAGAAGACAGAGACAGAGACCAACATTGGAGCACTGGACTGAAGTCTCATGATCCAAAGGAGGAGCAGAAGGAGAGTGAGAACGAGCAAGGAACTCAGGACCGCGAGGGGTGCACCCACACACTGAGGCAATGGGGATGCTCTATCGGGAACTCACCAAGGCCAGCTGGCCGGGGACTGAAAAAGCATGGGACAAAACCGGTCTCCCTGAACATAATGGACAATGAGGACTACTGAGAACTGAAGAACAATGGCAATGGGTTCTTGATCCTATTGCACGTAATGGCTTTGTGGGAGCCCAGGTAGTTTGGATGCTCACCTTAATAGACCTGGATGGAGGTGGGTGGTCCTTGGACCTCACACAGGACAGAGAAACCTGCTTGCTCTTTGGGCTGAGGAGGAAGGAAGACTTGATTGGGGGAGGGAGAGGGAATGGGAGGTGGTGGCGGGGAAGAGGCAGAAATCTTTAATAATTAAATAAATTAATTAAAAAAAAATAAATAATAAAAAAAAAAAGATGTGAGTTTTTATGAGGGAAAACAATGGCAGGTACTACTAACACGTGAATCCAAGTTTAGTTACCATGAGAAACAAAAGAAGCAGAAAGGGAGGGAGGGAGGGACGGAGGGACGGAGGGACGGAGGGAGGGAGCTGTAAAGATGACTCGGGGATTAAAAACACTTGTTCTTCCAGAGGACTCGAGTTCTCATTCCCAGCACTTAGAAGTTTTTGGATTCCATCAGCTTGTAACTCTAGTCTCAGGGACAGGAAGCCCTTTTCTGGCCTTGGCAGGAACCCACACACATGTTACGTACACACACTCAGATGTACATGTAAATTCAAAAATTGCAAAAATAGTGGTGAGAGAAATCGCTTAGCAGTCAAAAGCCCTTTCTGCTTTTGATTTGATTTGATTCCCAGCACCATCCTGGTGACTCACAATCATTTTTAACTCCAGTTCACAAGGATCTGATACCCTCTCCTGGCCCCAGTGGGCATTACACCTATGGTGCACATACATACACGGAGACAAAATGTCCCTACACATAAAATAAGTATAGTATATGAAAATAAACCTTAAATTTAAAAACCACAAAGAGAATGCAGGGTGCTAGAAAGAGGGGGTTTTCTAAAACTGACCTGCTGCAAATAGGCAGAATGCTGATGGAGATCTACAATGGACAACAATGATCCTAACTAACAGTATTTATTAAATAACACAGGCAATGAAACCAGGTTGTGAGAACTCTCATGGGTAAGTAGGCAGCAGGGATGTAGAAAGCAATACTTTAAGAAAAAAATCAGTGTCTGTTTAAGAGAGCAACTTGAAAGCAGGGATTAGTGTATAGAGGAAAGCAAGGTATAAATTTTCAGTTCTAAGTACATATGGATGGATGCATACATCAGAATATGACAATGGTTTAATATAATTAATATTGTGCTTGGATGGTTCTTTGTAGATGAAAGTTTTTGTCTCTCCTGGTTCCACCACCTTTTAGTCTGACATAAGTACACAGAGACTTATATTAATTATAAACTGTTTAACCTATTGCTCAGGCTTCTTTCTAACTAGCTCTTACATCTTAAATTATCTCATAATTCTTATCTATGTTCAGTTATGTGGCTTGGTATCTTTTCTCAGAAAGGCTTTCTCATCCTGCTTCCTATGCATCTGGCTTGTGATTGTGCCTCTTTCTTTTCTCTTCCCAGAATTCTCCTAGTTTGGTCACCCTGTCTGTATTTCCTTCCTAGCTAGTGGACAATCAGTGTTTTATTAAATCAATACCAATGACAAATTTTTGCAGGGTACATGATCGTTATCCCACAGCATGTCTTAGGTCTGGATGTCAGTGAGTGAGGATAAGCTCACTCTTAACTGAATTTGTTTATGGAGACACAAACTATTCCAGGTCTTAGTTTTCAAGGTGCAAAAAAAGACAATGCCTATTATCATTCTCCCTTCGCTGCTGCAGTAGCTTCATACCCTGGAGGTTCTATTTGACTCCACTTGTCACCAACGTTGAGAAATAAAGCACACATCTCTACACCCCTATTATATTACCACAGGCATTCTCTGGACCAGAATATAAGTACATCAAGGAATTCTGTGCTATTGTTCTTGAATTTTCATAGTGTAATCACTAAGAGATACATTACAGAAGTTGTTCAAACCCACTAGTATTTAAAGATTCTTTTAAACATGTATAATTCATTTGAATTAAATATTATATAACTACAAGTTTTCAGGATGACTCGAGGGAGATAAATCTTGGGAGAGGCATAGAATTTATCACAGTATTTCTTGTATTTATCTGGCAGTTTAGAACTGTTAAATGTAACATAGAAACCAATGTGAATTCTAGCTCTGCTATTGGTGGCATCTCTGGCTGAGAGTCAATGGAGAAAAATGGACTTGAATTCAATTTATTTTCAGGAAAAACTGTATTTAAATCAGAGCCCTATTCAATGCCAGCCTGTCTTCCAATTACACGATTTTCTTAGTGGTGGGGACTACTATCAACCCAAGTCATGACAAAGTTAGCAGAGAGTACACAGATTTTATTGTGTGTTTCCTTTCTTTATCATTTTAATAGCTCCACTTGGCCCAGAAGCACCATTTGTTCCTGAAGCAGAATTATATGGGAGAAAGTTTGTTTTATTGATAACTGTCCAGACTGGTAATTCTATAATTCATGAGACAGTAACTTTAAGCAAACAGAAAAAATACCTCAAAACCTTTACCAATGTATGCAACAGAACTCTAAAACCCCACAAAGAGAGAGAAACTTTGCATGTGTATTCAAGGCAGAGGTAACTGAGTGCATGAAGTGATTCTTCTTGCGGCACTGTGCATTTCTAAAGGCTCATCAGACTCATACCTACAAAGAACAAAAACATTTGTAAGCAACTAAGAGGCAGCAGGCTTAAGCATCAGAATTTTCTCTGTCCTTACAGAATGCTGAGGCGTAAATCACATTACATTACTTCACAGATAAAGACTCCAAGACCCCCAGTTTTCTAAGAAAATATTTGAAATCACAACTCTAACTAAGTTCCAAGACTTGAATTTTACCCTAGCTTTCCTGAATGCAAGGCTATAGTAATTTCTAGTAGAAGGAAGTCAGACAGCAGGTGCACTTTGCCCAAAATCTCTTTTATCAGCAGCAAGCCTGAAAGCCTAGCCTTGTATTTCTTCTAATTGCTTTGTAAAAGATAGGTAAAAAAGATGTGTCATGAAAAGTTTAAAGGTCGTACTACCTAATACTCAATTACTATTCTGAATATCCTTCTCATTTTGTGGACTATTTTTATTGTGCTATGAAAGCTGTGCCGTGTTCTATGAGTCTGTTTGAGGGGCTTTGACCTAGAGCACCCTGAAACCTTAATGAACCAACATTTATTTGCCCAGGCTGCCCAGAGCTTCCCTAAATAAAAGTGTTTTATATTTTCTCAAAACATAGGCATTTTAATTTTGTCTGGTACCTATCCAATTAATCACAACATCATCAAATCTGTAGCTTTTGAATGCAACCAATATTTCTTTTTCTTTGTTACTTAGCAACAATTTATTATCTGCTATTTGAAAAATTCTCTGGCATTCAATGAAGATTCAAGTTGTAAGAACAAATTCCAGTCTTAGAATTATTAACAATCTCATGAGTTTATATATAGCACACAGATGCTTTCCAGAAAGAGGTGGGTGAAGATCTGGGAGTCATGGACCCAGGCTCGAACAGAAAAACAAGGTTAGAATTGAGCCCAGAAGATTGGCAGGTTTCTAAGCCAAACTGACACCAGAAGATTTGGAAGTGAGTTAGCAAAGAAGAACCAGAGAGTTTCCCATTACATCTTCAGTTGGAAATAGTGATGCTCATCCTATCAGTCAGAGCAGGAGAGGCAGAGGAAAGAGATGGCCCAAACTGACATGAGAAGGGAGTCAGGCACAGAAACACCAGACGTGAAGACTGATTAGCACAGGAGAGCAGGATGTGGAATCCAAGACCCGGAAGGAAGCACAACACTAAACTCTACATTATCTCTCTAAAATCAAATAACAAAACCAAAATCTTGAAGAAAATATATTTCCATTACAATATTAGGATTTATTCTTACAAAAATAATGTTTTTATATCAAAGGAACAATAAATATATATCAATTTTTACTTCTAAAAGTCTCATCTACTAAGGGCGAATCCTTATACAAGTATATTATAGACTAATACTCATTATGCAAACAGTTCATTTGTATTTTATATGATATTTCCTGAAATGTGGGTCTGTAATGTCATTTAAATCTCCAGAATTTTAAAAAAATGTTAGAATCATAGCAAAAAATTTCCCTGATGTTTTCTACATATTTATAAGATATTCAGAAAGTTACTATAAACAAAGAGTATGGATAGCACTTAAATATTTGATATGTATTTTAACTGTTATTTCACTTTGTGTTGTTGGGAAAAAACATTATGACTTGAATATTGATGAGGCACTTTTCCTCTAATGGTCTTTATTTTGGTTTATTTACTTATTTGTGGGTTGGAGGGTGGGGGGCTGTTCACACGCGTGTCCTGGGATTGATCTCATGTCATCAGGACTGTCAGAAAGCACCTTTAATCCCCTAAATCACCCCACCAGCATTTTCACTGTAGTATGAGTGGTAGAGGCATCGGTTGCAAACAGGTGGCATAAATGTTGTGTTTTTAACAAGCTATTGAGAGACAGTCCCTTCACTCAGCTTGCGTAAGTATTTAAAGGCAATGAAGGCAAAGAGCTTTTTGGTGATTCTAAGTGTTGGACAATGGAAAGAATGAGAGCTAGGTTGGAAGACAAACCTTCCCTGCTTCTGCCTTCTCTGGGTTCCTCTGCTTCCTGGCCACTTAAAGAGCCACTGCATGGTCTTCTTACCGTGACCCAGGAGCTTAAATACTAAATTAGACAAATCTACACACTGTGATTGGAACTGTGGGAGTAATTGGAAACTACCCTATTCCCACAGTTTATTTTTTCCCTTAAACACTTCTTGATGAATAACTTTGCATCCAATATGAACAAAAGCATGGTCCTATCCAGTATCTTCTCTATCTCTAATTTCACAATAGTTATGATCAACAATTTATCAAGAACAAAGTGATACAGTACTTTTATTTCTTATAAATAGCTGTGGTATACATATATATGTATGTAATATACACTAAATACATATTTGTTGGAGAAGGAGAGGCCACTTGTTAGTTTATTGGCTGCCCAGACCCCTGAAATAATTACCCAGGAATAGCATTAATTAAAATATTGCCCTGTGACATCATAGCCTTCCTTTTTATTTAAACAGAAAAGGAAAGGTGATGTGGGAGTCCCCTCTGAGTGCTGTGATTACCAATAATGAATAAAGAAACTGCCTTGGCCTGTTGATAGAGCAGAACTTAGGTAGGTGGGGAGGACTGGACTGAATGCTGGGAGAAAGAATGGCAGAATCAAAGAGAGAGAGAGAGAGAGAGAGAGAGAGAGAGAGAGAGAGAGAGAGAGAGAGAGAGAAAGAGATCATGGAGCCGCCCGAGTCACAACATGCCAAATCTTTGCAGGTAAACCACTGCCACGTGGCAATTTACAGATTACTAGAAATGGGTTAAATTAATATAAGTTAGTCAATAAGAAACTAGAGTTCTTCAACAAACCAAGACAGTTTCTTTATTTATTTAATGGTAATCACAACACACAGAGGGGACTACCACATCATATGTTAAATGAATATTTGGTGCAGCTGTAAATGGGATACTTACAGGAAATTAGATTTATTTACAGATTGACAATACATGTTAAAGAAAGACATTGAGCTTTTCTGTAGCTACTACAGCTTTATAGAAAAGAAATAAATCCTGGAAGTATCCACAGATTGATTTAGTGGTTAGGAATGTTTGGAGTCTCTTCTGTAGATGGAATTCCTCCTCTGCTTGGCATGAGACCTTTGACCATCTTCCCTTTTCCAGTGTGGAATTCATGGGGATGTCTTATTCTATGAGGGCCATAAATTTAGTAGTCTGATAGTTGAAAGAAGAAGTGTATGTGTTTTTCCAGGACCACTTTTTTCTACATATTTTTACATATCAATAATTTATATTATATAAAGAAGCATACATATTTTTGATCATGCATTGCATAAACAGAGCAAAACAAATGATAAACTATATGTTTGTGTGGATGAGTTAACAAAAGTAACACAGACTATTTAATAATTAAAATTCCACACATAATTGAAAAATTATATTTGTTCACTTATCATATGTAGGAAAAGATAAGTTCATTAAAAAGTCTCTGAGTAGTGGATGGAGGGGTGAGAGTGGGGAAGGAGTAATAGTGAGAGAAGGGAAGGGGGGAACTGGGGTTGGTATATAAAATAAAAAAATTTAAATAGAAAAAGTCACTTTATTGCCAGTGCCCTTTGGTTTCTGGACTTTTCTGAATTAGCTAACTATTTTCAATGCTAAGAAAACAGTTATGCCTTGTTATCAGTTTCCTTATTTTAACCACCTAATTATAATTGAACTGCAAGTTCAGTACATTAAGCTTCTTCTTCAAAAAGAATAACTTTTAACCAAAAATGACTCAATTAATTAGTAACCCTCTTAGGAAAGATAATCAACAAAATCTACTTTTACTTTGTGCTGCAGCTGAGAGATGGTTTTCATAAGATGCATTTTATTTTCATTTTATTATCATGCCGTCCTTAATTCATTGCATTGTTGTTAAGATGGAAGTTCCTCTCCTTAATATATTGTAACTCAATGGTTCCACTCAGACTTTGAGTTGGAGTCATGTGGAGCCCTCCCTCCAAAGCCCCATCATATTCATCAAAAATTTTGAAACCTCCTTTACCTCTGGCCTTTCCATCCTTGAAATATAGTCACCCTTCCAGCATTTTCTGCCATAATCTATCCTTCCAATTATTTTCCCCTATAGTGATGCTTCTGTAGGTTTTTCTACAGACATTTCCTGAGAGCAGTTATATTGCTGTATGGTATTCCTCTGACTTTCTTCTCCAGTGAACTATAGGTCACAGAGGGAAACAATTCAAAACAATCATTTCTATTATCATAGTAATTTATTAGACTCAATCATGGTAGCTTCATGAAACAGGTGTGACCGCACGCTTACAGATGTGGGGCTGATGTAAAACTGTTGTTTGACATCATGTAGACAGTGAATGGCAAAGGACAGTAAAGGCCAGGGGCTAAGCTTCCAGCTCAGCCTACCAGGAATTATTCTCAGTCCTGTCTCATCTGGCATTGTATCTCTAGTGTCTGTCAAATTATCTGTTACCAAGAGTTACAGGGAGGCTCTACTAGTAACAGGTAGGAAGAAAGATGTGCAAAGCTGGAGGATAATTCTGTATCTCAACGTAAGCAAATATTTGCTTATGGAAATTGTATAATAATAAACATATGCCCGGGCGGTGGTGGCACACGCCTTTAATCCCAGCACTTGGGAGGCAGAGGCAGGCGGATCTCTGTGAGTTCAAGACCAGCCTGGTCTACAGAGCTAGTTCCAGGACAGGAACCAAAGCCACAGAGAAACCCTGTCTCGAAAAACCAAAAAAAAAACCAAAAAAAAAAAAAAAAAAAAAAAACATATGGAGCACACAAACACACATTTAATATAAAATCATGGAATATTTAAAATTTACCAACACCAACATCTTTGGGGTGATACCCTATTATATTTAGGCACAAATTAACCAGTAACAAGTCTTTATAGTGAAGAAATAAGATTCTCTGTGTACAATTCTTTGTAACTTCCTGTAATTATTTCAAAATTTAAAAAATTCATGCTGGTTGTGTTAGTTCAAACCTTTAATTTCATCACTGGGGAGACAGAGGTGGGCAGATCTCCTTGAATTTGAGGTCAGCTTGGACTACACAGCAAGTTCCAGCACAGCACATTCTGGGCTATACATTAAAATCTGTCTCAAAGAATTAAAACAAAACAACCCCCTCAAATGAATTAAAAACTAAATGAGAAGAGTTGGTCACCCTCAGTAACTGTGTTCAGTGCTGAGAAGCACTAATCATGCTGGTGCTCTTTGAATGGCATTTCCTCCAAAGCAAAATGCTTGACCTTTGTTATATTCCTAACATTCTTAAGAAATTTCATGTCTAAGCTATATTTATAGATATAAACCAAAAAATATAGAAAGTTTTATAAACTCTGTAATTTTTATCTGTGACAAATTGAGAAGCAAAATAGGATCCTTTCTGCTCTAACTAAATCTTCCCAGTATGTGGACAAGAGTGGATACCCACATATCAGCACCACAATGTCTGGACAAGCTATCGCAGAACATGGAGACTTGCGACACAAAGACTGACTCAAGGGAAGTGTGGTAACGTGAATGAGAACTGTCTCCCACAGTCGTGCGCGTTGAACTATATGTTTCCTGTTGGTGGTGCTGTATGAGGAGCCTTAGGATTCTTGGCCTTGTGGCAGGCAAGTGTTGAGATGAAAATACTTCTGGCACTTTCAGATCACTCTACCCATGACTTGTGTGTGTCATGAGACAAACCTGCAGTGATCCTTCTGTCTTAGCCATATAGCTGCAAGAGGTGACACCCTCCTCCACAGTCACTGCTTACTTTAGCAATGGTTGCTCCCTCTCCTAGGTAATATTTAATACCAGTCATTGTTTTGAAATGTACCTTTTGAAATATCATAGTATCTTAAGTTAAATCATAGGTAACCATGTGCATCTTATATAATTTTATAAATATTGCAAACATTCAACAACATTTTGCCTTTTAACTGAGAAGCATCTTAAAATTTCTTTATTCCTTTTAAGTCTTTTCTACAGGATACATGACTTGAAGAAATACAGATATGCCTCAAATAGTGACCTGTCTGGATAGTTCAAAAGACTGGATATGCAACAGTCAGAACTGGTAGAACTCACAGGAAACCTGATAGGGACACTGCCATATTACTGATATGAAGACCAAGCCATAAAAGAGAGTTTTCAGCACACTCATCCCATTCTGGGGTACAATGGTCTCACAAGAGTCAGAAGAAAGATTCAAGCATTGAGTTTCTCAAAGAGAATTATGACTATGCCATAAAAGAGAAGGAAAACAACAGAAACTTTAGAAAATATTTAATAATCTAATACTATTTCAATTTTTTATCCATTTAAAAATTTTCTCCCATGAAGTTAATTCAGCAAACATTTGGAATAGCTAATTTATATAAGGCATTGTGTTAAACAAAGAGAAAAAAAACAAGTTGTAGGCAAGATATAGCATCCATGTACAGTTACAACACAGAGTCTGTAACAAAGAACTTGTTATTCAAAGATGTTCTAAACATAGTGTAAGGGCTTTTACAGGGGTAGGTATAGGATACTGTGGTGTATGCATAATATTGTAACTGTCCTTCAGGGATGGAGAGCTAAACCACATGTAAAGCAATGTTTAAGACTGAGTTATTGAAATTGTGTTGAAAGACAAAGTCATTTAGAAGGCATAGCATCTCCTGGCATTAAGGGATAGCTAAATGTTAGGGTTAAACAAACAAACAAAAAAGTAAAAGCAAGGGAGCTGTTCTTAAATAGTTTTTAGGTTCAGTTCCCAGCACCTATACAACAGCTCAGAACCCTGCATAGCTCCAGGACCTAGGAATCTAATGCCATCTTCTGATCTCCCTGAACAACAGGAAGGCACATGGTGTATGGACGTAGATATAGACAAAGTGCCCATGCACTTAAAATGAAACATAAATAATCTTTGAAGTAAAATAAAAAGAAACAACTAAGCAAAACCAATATCTCAAGAAAATAAGATATTTTGATTTAAAAATTGAAGCTATAAGACACTAAATTATCTAAAAATGATATGTTATCTCCACAAATCAAATAGTACCTGAACACATATAACCATAGAAAACTGTGCCTACATTATAAAAGAGAAGCAAGTAAAGACTTGGTTTAATTTCAATAATAATAAAATGTTGCAAAATATTATTAAATGCACTAAATGTAGAATAAATATTTATTGATAAAAATATTTTCTTAACTATGAGGGAAATGTGTTTACTCATATTTTATATTCTAGTTACAGGTTTGGGTTACTAAGTAGTAATCCTATATTGTTATATCATTTACATAAGAGGTCAAAATTAAAGTATTTGTGATGGCTGACATGGCCACCCTTTGAGGGCCTTCTTGTAGAAGCAAGTTTCCTATAAATTACAGAAGTTGACCATCCCTGTAAAACCATCTCCCCAGCATCAATCTGCCTGCACACATTGTTGAGTATTTATGGTGACTGTAGGGTGGAGTGATCAGCCTTCCTTGGTCAACAGAAGTCACTGACTGCATTTCTCCTGGAGTATCTGACAACCGTGGAGCGTTTGATTTTACTCTTCTGTCTTCAGCTTCTGCCAGATGTCTCTCACTTGATGGTTGCCATTGACTCACTTTACCTAGAGAATGGCTGCACTGCACAGTTGAGTGTCTTATACTTAGGTCAGGACTGAGTCTTTCACAATGCATCTTTAAAGAATATTCTGCTTCACATTTCTCTCTCGGTATGGCAATCACTGAATAACATTTTATCTGTATTTAACTCCTGAATTCCTGGAAATATTTGAGTCATTTACACAGTTTCTTTTCCACTGGCATGTATAATACAGCAACTTACTAATGATGTATTTAGAACAACAGGAGATAGTTCCTCCTATTTTTTTCTTTTAGATGATCCTTTCCAACCAGTTAAAATAAAATTTACTGTATTCTGCTGTCTCTAAAGTTAATGAGTTGGAAATCAATTTTCTTAATAAAATTAAAGCCATACACTATGATTAGCTAGAAGAAGGCCTGTGGTTTTTTGCTTAATTCATAATGAAAACAACCACCCTGGTCTAAATAGATCATGAGAAACATGGTTGTGCTAAAACACAAAAGCAGAGATTTATTCCATAGTAATCAGCAAAGCAGAAACTTTTAATTATCTTCTCTGGGTGAGCCTTAGAGCCTGTACTTTCCGCGGATGTTGGTTAGGTTTTCTGCAGTGCCTCCCACACACTTGATTGCAGTGTGGGATGGTATGAGTTAGTTTTTGCATGGAAGGATAGTTCAAGAATAGATGCTGACCCAACTTACACTTTGTTTTTAGCAGAATGCCAATTATTGGAAAGACAGTAATCTAAGTTTTACTGTGTTCTAAGATTTAGACACTGGTGTTAGAGCAATTGGTTGTTCAATAAGAAGGCCACTTCCTTGGAACGATTGTACACATGGATTTTTATAACTTGTTAATTGATTTTTACCCACCGTGTTCAGTTTCACCTTTTATACAGAAAGATTTGTGAGAAAACTAAATGTCAAGTGGATCCATGTGAAAAAGAAACTCTCTTTCTCTCTCTCTTTCTCTCCCCCTTTGTCTCTCTTACTTCCCTCTCCCATTCCCTTTATCTCAATAAACTACACACACACACACACACACACACGCACACACACACAAAACAAAAAGAAAAGAAAAGAAACAGAAACTGAACTTTAATGCCCATCATCAGAAACCTGGCTTTCCACATGAAATCCTCCAACATGGTCATAGCCCACACCTACCCTGCAGTTAAAGTGCTTAGTCCCCATCCAATCAGAATTACCCAGCTTGCTGGAACCAACTCTCCATGCTTCCATCACTTCTCCCAAAGCTGTTATTGCTGTCTTCAATATTTTCTTAGTAAATTATCCACTCTTGAGATATAGGTCGATGTGTTGCCATCACTTGCTGAAGACAGTGATTTCATCACAAGGGGAGATGTTTGCTTAAGGACTTCTCCCTACTCCAACTCACTGGCCGTTTAAATCATTGTGGCTAGTGATCATTCAAGAGCAGGTGATAAAGTCCTAGTGAGAAGAGCTCCTCAACAAAAGAAAGGGAGCATATTGGACTCAGAAGGTGACTTTTGAGAGGGGCATTCCTATAAGTTCATCTAAATCCAGAACGCAAATTCCCACCAAAGTTTTGTCTTTGATAGAGAGCCTTTTAACTCTCAGCATCTTCATTTCCAATGAGGTGGTGCCACCACCCACCATTCACTCTGAACTTACTTTCTAGTTAGAAGGCCTTTATTCTTGACTGTGTTAACAAGGGTTTAGTCAACACTACCAAGTATGTTATTTTGCTGTGAGTGATATTCCATACTGTACCAGAGACATTGGATGACTTGAAAGTGCCCACAGATCTAAGGCCTGAGATTGATCCCAACTACATCTATGAATGGGATTAGGGAAAATACAGAGATAGCAAGTTCACAATACCAGTCTCTTAGCAACAAGCAGCGGTAGAAAGAAACTGTGTAAATGAGAAAGAAAAATCAATATGAAAAGGGAAACGATATATTATACTATATATATATAGTATAATAAAGTATATTATATATAAAGTATATATATAATGCTACCTCCACTTGCCAAAACCTTGTGTCCAGTTTCCTCCCAACCTAGGGACTACTTTTCCCAATTCCTATCGCATTACTTGGCATTTTGAATCAATCCCAATGACCTCCAGCTGATGAAGGAATAATATAATACAACTATACATTGGACTTATTACCCAGCTACACAAGAGTGAAATGCTGTCACTTGTGGTGAGACGGATGAGACACGAGTTCTTGATAGTAAGTAAAATAAGACAGACACAGAAAGACAACTATGGTAAGATCTTATTTGTGTTCAGAAACTAACAAGTTAATATCATGGAGCAAAGGAAATACCATATGATAATGGTCGCTAGAGTCTGGGAAAGAAGTTCTGTAACAGACATCATGACACAGGACAAGTCTTGTAGCATCATTGAGTATTTCATTGGATTAAAATTCTTAGTATATATTACTGCTCAATAAACAAGGAGACTAAATTATTATTAATTTGATTATTATATAATACCTTCATACATCAAATTACCTCAATGTGTCTCATAAAATGTATATAAATATGGCTAAATAAAAATAAAATAAGTGTTGATCCTTCTAAAAGTAAGGTTTCTCACATGAGCACATAGCCGTTTTGAGGAATTATTCTGTTTACTTCTTTATTAATTATTCTCATGGTGAACATTTGAGCATTTCTTTTTTTTACAAGTGTTCTCCTCATTGACTAACTGACCATTTTATGTCTCATAATGGTTTTCAAGTTGCATTTGATATTTGAAGTCCCTTGCAATAAGTTTTAAGAATTACTAAGTGAACATTGATCTTTCCTGCCACACGATTAGTTATCTTACTAGATAGTAGTCAATAAAAATTGATACTTCACATCTATTCATAAGTTTTGACATTTGTATGCCCTTTCTACATAATAGCTTTAAAAATATGGTGTGTTATTATTTACAAAGTCACAAGACGTGTGTGCAGTAAGGAGTAGCTGTGAAGGTGAAAATATAAGTATGTAAATGAGTAAGCATTGACCACACATTGCACTGCATGAGTTAATTGTACATGGAATCCTATATCAATAATAATTAATTATCCCCCTTAATAGATAGCTTCATCATCTTTCATGCATATATGAGAACACATACACTGGTGAATCCACTTTGCCATCTATAGGCAACAGAGCTAGTTAACAGACTACTGGCTATCACAGCCTATGAGCCATCTCTAGTGACATCTTCTTGTTCCACTACACTAGCATTGCTTTGCAAATATAGTTCATCACTTGTGCATTTGCATTCCATGTGTCCCAGAGGAGGACATGGAGTTGGTACAGAGACCTTTTCCCTGCAGGGGAATGCTGAAGCCACACCAAATCCAGGCCCGCTGGTGCAGAGACTGTTACCACTTTTATTTTTGACAAGCTAACCAAGTCATACTGGCTAGAAATTTGCTTGCCCTCCCATATAACAATGACCAGTTTATTCCCTTTGACATCTTGCCCATCTTCTAAAAAACCCATGAAAAAACAATTTTGCACAGATATTAATAAATGGGATGTTTATTCACTAAAGACCCCAGAGGGAAATGGAGTAGGCTGCTTAAATGTAATTTCCTTTCACACTCACATTGTACTCAATTTCCACCAAATGATTAGGATTAATTTCTTAGAAGAGAAGAGCTCAGTTCTGTGAGTGCACTAAGTGCAACAGTATTGATATTTCTTGTATCATAACTAAACTTCAAAGCAATTGCATTTCAAAGAATGAACATTCTAGGGAGAATCATGACTCTAACCAGAATTGAAGCGATACCAAAGAATGTGTTGGAGGAGAGCTTCTTGTTGGTTCCCGGCCTCCCAGCTAGCTTAGACCCAAATTAATCAAACAGAAACTGTATTAATTAAATCACTGCTTGGTCTATTAGCTCTAGCTTCTTATTGGCTAATTTCTTACATATTAATTTATCCCATTTCAATTAATCTGTGTATTGCCACATGGCAGTGGCTGACT
This sequence comes from Chionomys nivalis, assembly GCF_950005125.1. Taxonomy (NCBI): domain Eukaryota; kingdom Metazoa; phylum Chordata; class Mammalia; order Rodentia; family Cricetidae; genus Chionomys; species Chionomys nivalis. The sequence continues at coordinate 11,090,227 of NC_080089.1, read as the reverse complement.
GGTAAAGTTTCAATATGTCTTACTCTGTCAGCGGCTCATGACTTCTCTCTGACTCCACCCTCTTCTCCCAGCATTCAGTCCAGTTTTCTTCACATAGTGCTGTTCTTACCTGCCATAGGCTCAAAGTAGTTCTTTATTCATTAACCAATAAAAGCAACACACAGACATAATGACCTCCCACACCATTTCCCTTTTTCTGTTTAAACAAAAAGCAAGGCTTTAAATTTAACATAGCAATATTACATATAACAAAACAGTTATCAAACAAGAATTAGTTAAAATATTGATATCTACTTTATCTTTTACTTAGTTTTATCATAACTAAGAAAAACTATAACTGTAACTATAAATTGTTCAACTCTATCAAAGACTCCAGAAGAACATAATATTACCTAAGTAAACAGGAAGTACATTTTAAGCAACTTCTAAAACTTTAGAATTGACAGAGACATCTTGCTGCCTAGACAGTCACCCAAAGTTCTTCTATACCGTTGAGGACTCCATCTTCAGCCTACAGGCCTATAGTATCCAGCAGACTTTTCATGAAGCAGGAAATTTCAAAGACAGTTTTGCCTATTTTGGCAGTTTGTTAGTCATTTTCTGCCATGTCCTGCAGAATGTCTAGTGACTCTTTCATGAACCAGGAACCCCGAAGAATCATCTCACCTTTAGGCGAGTTCAGCAGTCATTTCTCTGTGGGTCCTGCATGTCCAGTTCATGAAGCAGTCCAGACAAGAGTAGTCTCTTGCCCAAATGGCTAACCAACTCTTTAAGGAACCTCTTCAATGCCCATCTTCCTCTTGAAGTAATTGGTGCTTCCAGGAGCAGATGTGTCTCATTGTCATGAAAAGTCCTAAGTTCTTAAAACATTTAAATGCCGTATTCTGAAGGTTTCTGAAAGATCTGAAGAATACATAACTGAAATATATCTCTATATATCTAGAAAACCTAACTAACATGACTAAAATCTTGACTAATATATATGACTATTAACCTATATTTCTTAATTATACATTATATTTTTAAATGAACTACACAATACTTTAATCAAGATCAGAAATACATATACATATAACAAAATTGAGCTTAAATTTGTATCAATAAACCAAGATCCATACCAATACAAATTATTCATATCTATATCATATTCCTCTTTAAATTTAAAAGAACATTTTTAAACAATATTTGGGAATATGGGCATAGTGCTATACAAACTTCTCCATGCTGTTTATTGGGTGAAGTAATTTTTTGAGTGGTGTTCATGGCAACCTTCGGAGGGTCTTGTTCCATCAACCTAACCAGTCTGGAAGAAATCCACAGGTTCTCATCCTCTGTGGAAGCAAGAGAAGAACCTCTTTTCCAAAGCAACATATCATTAGACCCAAATTTGGAAGTCATGATACTTTATAATATACATGCTGGTTTAGCTTAGTAGCCCATACAATGGAATTTCTTTCTGTACTTAGCTCATTCACAGTCAAAAAATTCAATGAAAACACAATGATATTCATAATCTAGACTCTCTGTGAATAATATTTTAATTTTTATTCTATTATCTTTACTCTTTTAATCCATTACTGTCTGTACTCTGTCTCTTCAAAGACTTTGCTCTTTTAAACCATTTACTTCTTTTTGTAACTGTCTATATTCTTTTTCTTATCTCTCCTAAGCCTATGTATATTTATCCAACACTGTGACCCATTTATATGTCTTTTTACAATCTGAATTTGTCTTTATTGTATATCTATAATTATTTCTGACCAGAAGTGCTTCTTTAAATGCTGAGCACTTAAGAATTTAAGCTGCAACATTACTAGGATACATATGGTAAATCCTTCTTGCCATGCCCATTCGGACATGGTGGAGCTTCTCACTTATTGCTCCCAAGAGTCACACACACCTTAGCACCAGGCATACAACAGGTCCACATTGCCATAAAGCAACCCACAGCATGCTGATTACAAAACCCATCCAAATGCTCTGTCTCCATAAATAGCCAGAGGTCATACTGGCAGCTCTGCCCAGAAAGCTGCCATTTCAAAATGGAATGGCTTTTTTCCTGCTATGGCTGAATCAGGAAAACCTCTTTTAAAAGAGCTGTGGCAAGCCACCAGCTGAAAAAATAATGTAGCTAAACTTTGTTTTTGTGTGTGTCTAGAGTTCCTTTCTAAACCCTCTCAGGTTTTACATGGATTTAGTCCACCATATTGGGCACCAAATTGTTGGAGGGGGCCATTAGTTGGTTCCCAGCTGCCTGGCTAGCATAGATCCAAAATAATCACACAGAAACTGTATTAATTAAATCACTACTTGGCCCATTAGCTCTAGCTTCTTATTGGCCAATCTCTCACATATTAATGTAACCCATTTCAATTAATCTGTGCATAACCACATGGCAGTAGCTTACCGGCAAGCAAAGTTTTGGCATGTCTGACTCTGGCAGCAGCTCCATAGCTTCTCTCTGACTCCACCCTCTTCTCCCAGCATTCAGTCCAGTTTTTCCCACCTAGTTCCGTTCTTCCCTGCCATAGGCTCAAAGTAGTACTTTATTCATTAACCTATAAAAGCAACACACAGACCAAAAAACCTCCCACACCAAGTATGTTTTCTCCCCTCTTTGTAGTGGCTCTAGCAAAGTACTTTTTTCTATCATATTTTAACTATCACTAATTGATTTGTATTCTGCATGAGAAATAAGATGTCAGTTTGTACTATTAAATATCGCATTAAATTTCTACTCAATTAATGGTATAAGTGTAATAAAGGTATGCAAAATTTTTTTGTCTATTAGATTGGAGTGTTTCTCTACCTATAGAAGTGTCAGTGCTATTGATGATGCACTATTATGCAAGTTTATCATCAAATATTGCAAGAACTCAAAGTGCACATACACCTGCTCCTTCTCTTTGGGGAGAATATGAAATTATTTGTTCTGGTTATAATAACATATATTCACCTAAAAACACATTTATTGAGAATCTCTTCCATGGAAAGTACTTTCTTAAATATTGCCTGCTGAGGTTAGGTGTGTGGGGATGGGAAATGCATGATCTTTTTCTCAAGTCTCATGTGTTCCTAGAAAGGATAACTTATAGATAAATATATCTAACTGAATTTGGAATTAAGAGGAGGTTCTGAAACTCAAGAAGGTTTCAGAGCAAGGAAACATACATGGAGACCCAGAATTTTAATGGTGTTGTGAGTGTGGCTTTTCAGGAAGTCTGGCATTTGGTAGATAGAAGGTAGGTTGGGGAGTGATCTTAGAGTCAGTGAAGACATGAGCACAGGGTGTTCTGAGGACTGTCTTCAGAGATTTGTCCGTGTTCTGAGGACTGTCTTCAGAGATTTGTCCAGGCTCAGTGAAGCATTATGTTTGTCAAGAAGATTGATGTCACTGACTGTGAAGAGGTTGCTTGGGATGACATTAAGTGCAGGGCCTCAGATATGGTGTGGTGGGAAGATTATAAAGACTCTATTGGGACATGAGAAATTATTAAATGTTTATAGGATCTTGACTTGGTATGACCAGAGTAAAACAATTAGAATAGTCTTTGATTGGGACAACAGGAATATGTGCAAGCTCTGGTCTTGTTCATTTGGGTGTTCTTCCAGCTAGATGTCTCTCAGCCTCTCTGCTTCTGTAAACCCAAAATAATCTTCAAGTCAGCAGAAGTCTCTCCACCTGTAGTTCTCCCACTCAGCTTTAGTTTGAAGTGATTGTTCTTTCTCCTCCCTTCGGGAGTGATTCTCCAATCCCCTCCAGTCTATAGTGATTCTCCATTCCCCTCCAGTCTATAGTGATTCTCCATTCGCTTCCAGTATGATTTTAGTACTGAATTTAATTTATTTTTATATATCATGTTATTTTCTAGTACAAATCTTATATCTGTGCTAAGGTCCATTACCTCTAGTATTGATATTGATCATTTATCTTTTGAGCAAGTCTGAAGGTCCACACTGTGACTATTTAAACTGAGAAAGCTGTGTTAGTTTGGGACATGTTCTGCACTGCAGTGATGTCCAAGGAAATGCAGAAAACAACAACAAATGTCACCTTCTCTGCTGCATTATCTCTACAGTGCTGTATAACTTCCCGAGAACCATGAAGAAGAGTGCAACTGCTTTCATTAGATTCCTTTTATCTGCAGTTCTCAGAATTTGCCAAAAAAGCATAAATATAGTATACAGAAGACAGAGAAAAGGAAAAATACAGGGATGAAAGGTTATCTCCCCAGTGACTCTGGCACTAATTTCTGGCAAGGATAGCCAGTGTTCCCATTGTCCTTGTAGATTCTTCAAAGGTATGAATCAGTGCAGGCCATTCCTTTCACTTCTGGCTTCACTTTCTCATCCTACCTGACATGGGAAACAAAAGACTTCCTTTACCCTATTGAACATTTCTTAGTTGGACCATCTAGACTGTCATGGGAATTCTTCTATGTTGGACATTTTACTGGAACTGTTTCCTCAGTAAGAACAGTTCCTCTTTAGTTAAAGATTTACTTAAATAATTCTGAGCATGATTAGTTACAAGACTGAAAATATATATTTTTAGTTGAGCAAAAGAATAAGTTATGAATTTAAAAATAAATTCCAGTTCCTATTGAAGTAAAAATTATTTTTAAAAGGGCACTTTGAAGTTGCAAGAATATAGCCATATTGGAGACTTCAAGGACATTTCCCAAGAGTTCATTTATGAAAGTGTAAGGAAGATCTGGTGGCATACCAAGCCCTGCCTCTGGTGGTTTGAATGAAAATGGTTTCCACAGCCCCCAGGGATTAGGAGGTGTGGGTTTTTTTTTTTTTTTTTTGAGTAGGTGTGGTCTTGTTGGAGTTGGAGTAATGTAGGCTTGTTGGAGGAGGTGCGATCCTGTTGACATAGGTGTGGTCTTGTTGGAGTAGGTGTGGTCTTGTTGGAGTAGGTGTTGTCTTTTTGGACAAGGTGTGGTCTTGCTGGAAGAAATTTGTCACTGAGAGGTGGGCTTTGAGGTTTCAGATACTCAACCCAATCCCACTCTTTCTTCCTGCTATCTGCTGACCCAGATGTAGCGCTCTCAGCTACCTCACCAGCACCATGTCTTCCTGCATGTTACCATACTCCCTGCTACGAACTGTCAGCTAACCCCAATTATATACTTTCTTAGAAAGAGTTGCCTTGTACATGGTGTCTCTTCATAGTAATAGAACACTGATTAAGACTCTGTCTGTCTTTGAGGTAAATAAGGAGACACCTAGTGCCAAGCCTTCCTTATGGACACAGTTGATTGTCAAGGGAGGCACTTTCATGCTTGAACCCCAGGGCAGTCAGGCAGAAAACCTCATTCACTTCTTGTCAGTCACACTGTCCTCTTGCTCCCTGTTTAAGAACCATTGGCCAAATAAAGTCCTCTCCCAGAAGGGCCAGGCATAATTAACAATAAATGGCTAGAGCAGAAAAACCACTTAGTTTTCAGATCAGAGAAACAGGTCCAGTCCTGCATTGCAGACATTTAAGTCTCCATGCATTGGATTGGCAGATGGAGTTCTTGATTTAGTCTTGTAAGATCCATATATTCTTTGGTTTTTCTGGGGTCTCTCTACAGGCTTAATGGGACAATTACATATTCTTCCAGCACTGACCTGGTTTAGACAGTGCACAAACAAAACCTAATTTATACTGTTAAAACTTTTTATCATTAATGTTCATAAAATATACAAGAGTATTGTTATTATTTTTAGGATAAACTCTGGACCCATCCAGAGTACTCATTACCAGCATAGTGTGTTTTATATCTTTTCAGCTGCTCTTTTTTCAGTAGAATACAATGCTTAGAATAAAAAGTAACATTTGATTCAAATAGCATGACTTGATGAAAATATAGTTTGAATTCTGTCTGTTAGTCAAGGAGTTGTGTCACTTGAGTATAATACAAAGCAGTCTGGTTCAGATTTATACATGGCTTAATTGATCCTCTAAAGATCCATGTGAGTAGACGCTCCATTGCCAGCTGGCACAGTTAAGAGGTGCTGAAGAGCCTGTGGGTGTTAGGGCTTTTTAGGAACCCTTGGGTCATAGGGATTATGCTGTGGAAGGGAAAGTCCATGCCTCCTGCTGCCTTCTAAGGATGCCTAGGAGATTGATTAACAAGGGGAAAGCTCCTACAGGCTAGGTCACCAGGGCCTTGGTTCCAGAAGGCATTTCTCATGCATTCTGTTGACTTTGAGCAGATTGACTCCACACAGCATTCTCTGCTTCCTGATTCAAACATGGCTGCTTATTTCTGCCAGTGCTTTTGCCCTGAGGACTTTATCAGAATTTACTCTTTCAGACTCCAAAAAACCATGAATAATTAAGACTACTCTACAAGTAACCCATGTTGAGTATTTTAACACAGAGATAAAGGCTAATGCACACAGATATTTTTGCCCTAGAGTTTGTATATAGTTTAGTTTTAACTGTTATAAAATATACCTATTAATGGGCAACATGTTATGTTCTTTTATATGATATATTGTATAATGTTCAAATCTGATTACATATCTCATGTTTCCTCAAATGCTTACCTTTCCTTCTGGTGGGGACAAAGCAAACCCTATTTCTAACCTTGTAAAATATAGGGCACATTACTGTTATCTAGAGTTCCTCTGCTGTGGGGCAGCATGGGAGAGCATCATTTTCCTGTCCAGCTCTGATTTAGTATCTTCATATAAGATTTTCATTCCCTACCTTCCCTGATGCTCATATCATCTAAGTTCATAGATCAGGGTTCAGTCAGCATCAAGCTTTGAAAAACAAGTTTGCAGGTTGGTTACCCAGCACAGATGACATAGATACATGTTACTAGCTAAAGCAAATGAAACAGGAGCCCTGAGTAGAAATATGACTTTATCCTAGACACAGAAAGCCAAATTCAAGTATACGTATGTATACAGAGTAAGAATATTTATAACCAGCATGTTTAACTATCTAGAATCCTTATAGATAAGAAAATATTTCGAAAGGCAACAGAAGACATATCAGATAAGACACACTGGTGTAGATGAGGTTGTCTTCTGTTCCTGCTTTGTTATGGAGATGGAGTTGAATCTGTATAATGGCTATCCCTTATGCTTTGACAGTTGGGCTGTTTAAAAAGAAGCTCAAACAGGTAAAACCTCTGATCAGCTAATTTACAAGAAATTTACAGTTTGGGTAATTGACATGGGTTACATGCTTTCCAGAATATTGTTGAAAAAATGCTGTTGACTCAGCACATATTCACAGTAGAAGTTGATCATTAAAATAAGTTAACTTCTTAGAGCTGTGATATGCCCATATAATTTTTCTTTATGTAATTTTTCTTTAGAATAATAGGTATGTCAGGAAAAGTACAGGTCTAGGAATGGAAAGAATACAACATTTATAAAACAGCAGCAAACCTGTGTGAGGATTTTTGACTCTGGATTCAGAGCACTGAAGACCAAATTTACTAAAGCACTGGGAAACAAGAAATAAGTTATTTCAATGATGCCTTCTATCTGATAAGTAAGAGTTACTCTTGTTTCTTCTATTTGGGGTACAAATCCTGTAGATAAAAAAATTAAAAATAAGTTTTGATAAATATTTAAATTTATCAGTCTTTCAGAAGTAAAAAGCAATTGGGTTTATTAGAAAGAGGTCCATGGCCTCCCCTCTGCTCATGCTGTCTTCACAAGCTTCTACAAACTTCTGCCTTCCTCATTTTGTAAGTTGTCAAAGGAAACATCTCAGAGGGCCTCTCAGGAGGCCGAACATCCATGGAAATCACCTATCCCAAAATTCCTTTCTCATTTAAATTGTCTTTTGAACTTAAAGAAACTTTAGAGTCATATTTATATACAACCTTTAAGAAGCTGAATTCTCAGTGCATAGAATGTGTGTAAATCTTTTGTTGATTTGTTCAGAAGAGGCTGCCAGGAGGTTCTACCACAGATATAAAATAAGTTTTACTTTCCATGTTATTGGCATAGTTATGCATATTAAATTTAGATAATTTAAAATAGTGATTGATTTTTATTAAATTTAAAGGCGACAATATTTGATACAAAATAGAGACTTTTATGTTTAAATTATTGTTGATAATAAAATTCTTATTAGATGCTTTCTAGTGAAGTTTAACTTAGATGAATTGATGGTGCACACACACACGCACACATATATATACACATACTAAGTGATTATAAAGATGGGATTATGGTTTATAGTTTCCCTTTTAGACTAAACACAGTGTCTGTTTAAATGCTGACCTGTAGCAATATCATAAATAAGTTATGTTAATATGAATTAGCTGAAACTATAGAACAGAGGATTACACTGAAGGAAGTTCACTGCTGGAGTTCTATCAAAGACAGGGTCCAAATATTCCACCCTGTTCTGAGGAAGTATGCACGTGTGTGTAGAGTGTGTAAGAATCCCCTGAAGCTGCACACAGGCACTCGCCTCTTATCAAGCAGTATCAAGGCTTCAGGTTAGATCAGTTACAGAGACTTTGCTCTCCCCAACTTCCCTGCTTATGGCTTGATTTGTCTTAGTCATGATACTACCCATTGGAATTGACATTTTACTGGGTTTTGAGTGACTGACATGGCCCTAGCTTTATGGCACTCTTCTTACCCATGGGTAATACCCTCCATACCTCATTTCCCTACTCTACACAATCCACGTCCTTGATCATTGGTGATAAAGGTGAATATCTCACATAAATCTTTCTGTAATTTAGTCACTGGGCAGATTGGTGATCAGTCTATTTGAAGATGGCACTTGACTTTCACCACGTAAGTAGAACTCATTTCCACATAGAATGCACACTCCTAGGTTGTCATAATTTGGAGATGAGACAGGAGGAACTTTACATCAAACCTTCGACCAATTTCTTAATTATTTATCATGCCAAACAATCCCCAATGTTGTTGTTTTTTATTGCACCCCTGTGGATCATTTGCTAAAAAAGCAATTTGCTAGTATAGAAATAAATTAGCTTTATTGCATTCTGTCAGTGTACATCTTAGAGCCCTGTGGGCTGTTCCTTTCCCTGACTCACTTTCCACCCTTGCCAACAGTTCTTCTATTAACTTCAAAAGCCTTTATTTTTCACATAGAAAGAAGATAGAGTTGGTTATTCTTCATGATTAAAAACACTAAATATTGCCATTAATTTATCTTGCAGGTTCAACTGATTTGGGGCCCACAACATTGTTAATCATACTAAATTAGCAGGGAGTAAACACAGCCAGTGTTTTCATAATATTGAAATAAGCCATTAGCTCCCTCTTTATGCACATGAAGCATACAAATTAGATAGTTATTTAGCAACTTACAAAATTTCCAGGCAGAGAGATATTCATAGATTTATCAGCATAAACAGTTTTGGGTTAAAATATGGAAATGGATTGTAAGTATCTTAAGAATGTATCATATGTTTCAGGAGCACACAATGACACACATATTTAGGGATAGTTCAGGCTTGGGGCAACAGCATGTGTAAAGGGACATTAGCAAGGACAGCATGGATTCCACAAAATTTTGGGGATAAAGTGTACAGGAACAAAGAAAGACCAGACTAAGTCAAATTTAACGACATTCTAGTTCTTTGAAGTTGTGACCTTACGACACAGAAGATGGCAATGTTTATATGACAGAAAGTAGACTGTATTATGCTTGTTTATGTTAAATTTATTGCCTGCATTTATAGTGTTGTAATAACCATTCATGTGGCATTGTTAATAAGCATGAGGACCTCTACCGAAGGCTGTACCATTTGCTTCCATTTACTTCTTAACTCTCAAGTTCCGATACTTTCAAATATAGCTTTCTTTTTAATTACAATAACCTTGTTTACAGGTATTATCATTGTTGTTAGCCCCCACATCATACACATACACACCACATGCACACACATTTACATATTACATATAAGGACACATACCCACTCTCCCTCACACACAAGCATCCTCTCTCTCTCTCTCTCTCTCTCTCTCTCTCTCTCTCTCTCTCTTCTCTCTCTCTCTCTCTCTCTTCTCTCTTCTCTCTCTCTCTTTCTCTCTCTCTCTCTATCACACACACCTACAAATACACATACACATATTCATCTATACACACAAACATGCACTCTCTCTTTTTCTCTCACACACATACATTTTCTCTAATGAGAGTCATAAATGAAAAAACTTGACTAGCTTGCTGAGCAACAACTGGGGAACCTAAAGCACAAAATATCTAGAGTCTTTGGACATCTTATAATCTTTAGGTAGTATCTATCTTTATGATTAGCACTAAAATGCAGAAGTATACAATGCAATATGTACACATAGTCCAATGTGTATTGTTTTCTGCAATTAATATAAAATTACATATGGTAAATATACTGTTAGCAGTTGTAATCACTAAACTTGTGTCACAGTTAAGTTTACAGCTTTTTTTTTTTCAGTTTCATTCTTTGTAATTATCATCCATCATGGCAAATACATCATCTTTCTCATGGCAAAGCCTAGGCTTAGAGGTTGGACTTTTGCCCAGGTGAAGAAATCGTTCCAAATGACTTAACATCTTCAGAGTTACACTGACAGACATCAATGGATTGTATGGAGAGTCTTGGAGACTCTTCTACTCAAAGATCCTTGTTTCTCTACTAGTTCTGAAAATTGATTTCTGCTCTGGTAACTCAGATGTCTCAACTTCTTGCTTTCAATTTCAAGGGAATTGAATATAGTTCCTCACACATGTTAGGTGAGTGCTCTACCTGAGCTACCATCACAGACTGAGCTCTGGTAAATTAGTTTTATTTGTTTGTTGGGTGAGACAGGCTTTCACAAGCTCACTAGGTAGCCCAGGTTAGCCACAAACTCACGGCAGTCTCCTTAGTGACTTTATCCTCCTTAGTGCTGGATTTGCAGGGAAGAGTCACGAACAGTAGTTTTGAAAGTTAGTTTTGTAGGTACATCTTTATCTATATAATTAGCGGATGAGTTAAGGTATGATATCATGGAGTTAAGAAAAAAAAACAGTGTTCTTTTTTAAATTAATTTTTGTGTGTAGCTTTGGTATCAAAATAAGAATCGTCAGGTTTGAAATCACAGTCCTGAAGACATGCGAAGTCATCAATCTTAGCCGTTTTCTATTTCGCACTCACCTCCTTCCAACTATAGACCTCAGGATGCTTCATAGCAATTCCCTCTGCCTTGCTTTGTCTTGTTTTAATTTTCCTTTGTATATTAGTAGTGCTGTTGTTCACACTAAATATCATCTTAGAGATACTACTCCGCCCTGCTAGTTCCAAGATTTTCAGAACCAGTAGGTTAATGGGGTTTGTGGCTACATTTCAACCTTGGAGTGCTCGCCTAATGAGTTTGTGTTATCATGGGACTGAATCTCAGTGATGAAAAGAGAAAGTTATTGCATCATTTAAGTTATTTAATTTTCATGTATTCAGAAGAATTTTATTTAAATCAAATGTATACACTCATTAAATTATTTAGAGATACTAAAAATGGCCACATTCTTTAAGTTCTGAGACAAAAAAAAATTGTCATAATTTAAAAGGAATGTAGCTGGCTGCATTTCCTGTCTAGAAGATATAAGAAGACTCTGACACCCAATCAGATTCCCTCTTTTTCCTGTCATTCAGTGCAGGGTGGCAGGATGGGATGGTTCCACCTACTTGTAATCTAGATTTTGCTTCCTCAGTGAAATCTTATTGAAAAGTATTTGACAGACAGACCCAGAACTGTGTCTGACATTAAATCCAGTCAAAATGACAGTGAAAATTAACTGTCACATGCCTTCTCTTGGATAGTTCATAATTTTTAGAGAGTTGTAGAACTATTTGAGTTTAAATATTGATGAAATAGGAATTTACTTATAGCTTGAACTTCAGAAATGGCCTTTCCACAGGTAAATGGATACAAAATTCTAAAACAGTTTTTCATTGGTCATTTTTAGTTTAGTTTGATTAGTCTGGCTAACTGATTTCTATTCCTAGAATTATCATTTTGGCATATTTCATTAATGCTGTGTTCTATTGTAACTGGTTCAGGTAGACCATGCTCATACTCATGCTGATATTTTACAGCAGCAATCTTAGAGATAATAAGGGAGATTTATAATAGATTTTATCCCTAAAATATGAGGCCTTTCTGGAAAACTGTGTCTAATGAAGGGGATAATTGTACCAGATACTTAGGCAGGAGTTGAAATTTACTCTTTATACTTAAGTTTTTTGATACACATTTATCAAGCAAGATCTACAAGTAAGAACACTATTCATATCTGACCTTAAAAAGGAAGAACATGACCTGTTTTCTTACAAATAGATCTATGTAACAGCATAAACGAATGCAGACAGATTGTAAAAATATATACAGCTTTAATGGGGAAATAGACTTACAGAACCACTGTTCCCACGGAGACCAGGAAAGCAGAAGCAAGCGCTGAGTAGCACGCTCGCCAGATTTATAGGTAAACATTAGCCCGAGGCGAACACGCCCCCTAAGGAGTGGGACTTATCCCTACAGTTCTATAAGCTAGCTGGGGAAGACAAGCAGTGTAAGCAGTGAAATCCAAGACCACCAAGAAAAAAATTTAAGCCATTGTATAGACACATGCCCTCAGCGCTAGCAAAGCACAAAGTACACCGGAAAGCTTCAGGTTTCTCCTAGATCTGCAAAGAAGAGTAGAATTTGGGTTAGTTTAAGGAAAATGGACAAGAAGAGCTAGATTAGAAACATCTAAACACATACATGCTCAGAATAGGCTGTTGGAGCCTGCTGGAGGCCAGTATTTCAGTCAGAGCAGAACAGAGGCTACCAAGTTTGTGCAGGCTACACATGAAGTCAGCACTAACCAGCTTATCCTAGACTGACTCATTCTAGAGCTATAAGCCATAATGGGATTGTCAGCTTGGTACTGCTTGGTACTGCAGCATGCCAGCCTATTGTTATGCATCAACTACATTGAAAGAGGACTGAGGGCAAGGTCAAAGTGGGAAAATGCTCACAGGCATTTACAGTGCCCAGAAAGTGTCTAAAGGATCAAGGATGGACCCTGATGCATGTCTAACTTAGTTCTGATTGCCCTCGGGTGTAGTGAGAAGAAGGTGTAAGGCTAGAGTGGACCCAGAAAAGCAAAGGACCAAGAATTTAAGATACAGGGTTTACGAAGGCCTCTAACATGAAAAGTCAAAGGACTGGAGATGCAGCTCAGTGAGTAGAATATTTTCCCTAACATCAATGAAGCCATGGACTAAGTCTCTAAACCCACACAAAACTGGGGGTGCTAACTCACAGCTGTAATTGTCACACTTGAGGGGTGCAGGCTCAAGGACAGATGTCCAAGATGTCTTCGGATACAGTGAGTTCCAGGTCAGGCTGCCTTACAGGGATCTTGTCTAAGCAAGACTCAAACAGAAGATCCTGGATGAAAAGCAGCATTGGAAAGATATCTTGGGGGCCTGCGACTCTCATTGCAGAATTTACAGTGGAAAAGTGAAGGGACCGAGGAGAGTGCCCTACTCCAAGTATGAAAAATGGGGTCTTGACGGTTTGTGAAAGCAGCTACTAATAACTTCAGTCTGGAGGGACTCCTGAGTGAATGACTGCCATGGGTCTCAGAAAATAACAAGAAATAACAACAATAAAACCTCATAAATGGAGGGGATCTTGCAGAGAGAGGGAAGGCAATAGAGGTGGGGGAAATGTGGAAGTTAAGATATACATATGCGTTGTATAAAAAGCTTCACTAAAAATGGATGTGCTTTCTAACATTGACCTTGACATTTAGCACTCGATTCCCTGTAAGAGAGAAGTAGGTCAATGGGGTCATTTTTAAATCTATGTTCTGCAGAAGCAGATACTATGGATCTTTAGTACTGTGGTAGCTGTGTAATTCAACGACAGAAATGCAAAGAAACATTCTTAAGTCAATATTAGAATTTTAATGGGTGAGAACTTGCTGCATCTGGAAAACGTTTGGATTTAGGTAGCTTTTGGCATGTAAATAATAGATTTGGACCAATGATATAATTTGAAAAAAATAATATATCATTTCTTTCTTTGATAGAAATAATTAAAATGTAACTCAATTGGGGATTGGTGTTAGGGGGGTATAAATATATCAAATGCTGGTAATAGGCATTTAAAATGGAAAAGTGATATATTAACCAAGGCTGTCTCCTTGTGCTTCTGCTTCTGTTGGGGTTCTTGCCTTCTTGGGGTTCTTGCTTTTAACTGCCTGTTGTGAGCATTTCAAATTAAACTCCTGTATGCAATGTTTTTGAACTCCAGTTCCTGGCTCTTGCTTGCATCCTCGGCAGTTTTAGACGGATGTGTTCGTCATTTGGAGCCAGTTTATTATAACCCCACAGACTAGGGAGCATGCATTGGACATGTCTTCCAGCAGCTCTGGAAGCCGAGTCTGGCATGTAAGTCTCAGCAGTCTTGGTTTCTTCCAAAGCCTACTTCTTTAGCTTGTGGTTGCAGCTCCTTCTTGTGTCTGGAGATGATCTTTTTATAAGAGGAGATTAAGACCTTTGGTACAATTGAGTTAAGACTGGCCTGAAGAAAGGTCATTTTAACTTGCCCATTTTAAATCCCTATTGCCTCGCTGTTATTTCTCACTTTCTGGGGCACTAGGAGTTGACGTTTCAACACGAGAATTTTAGAAGACATTACAAATCCTGTTAAATTGAAAATTTATTCAAAAGATTAAATTTATTAAAGCCTTTGTCTTCTTCTCAAAGCTTTTCTTTCCCAGTTTTGATAACACTTATCAAAGACTGGAATTTCTTTTAATAATCATTGATGTCTCTTTCTCCTCTCTGCCCACATCTCACCACCTGGTCTCGATAGTTTCTTAGCTATTTTCCCCACAGAGTCTTCAAGAACGATGACAGCCATTCCACCCCTGGTAGCTGTCCGATGTTTTCACTTGTGTTGTGCCTTCTGTACCCATTGTCCACCTGTGTCTAGACAGACTCAGACTATCCATACCCATTGTCCACCTGCGTCTAGACAGACTCAGACTATCCATACCCATTGTCCACCTGCGTCTAGACAGACTCAGACTATCCATACCCATTGTCCACCTGCGTCTAGACAGACTCAGACTATCCATATCCATTGTCCACCTGTGTCTAGGCAGACTCAGACTAATCCACATGCCACCCCAGTGTGCATCTGAAGGAATTACTCCTCCAATAACTTCCTATGACTCTTTGTTGAGGTGCTGCAGGCTGCGTTCCTACCACCTGGCTCCCGGCTGCCTGGATAGCTTATGCCCTGAAATAACAACACACAAACTGTATTTTTTTTAAACACTGCTTGCCCCATTAGCTCTAGCCCTTGCTGGCTAATTCTCATATCCCCATCAACCCATCTCTAATAATCTGTGTAGCATCAGTCTTACCAGGAAAGATTCAGCATGTCTGACCTGGCGGCTTGCTTCATCGTGTCTGCCCCAGAGAGCAGTGGCATGGCATCTGTCTGAGGCGTCTTACCCCACTTCCTCTTCCTCCCAGCTTTCTGTTCTGTTTACTCCACCCACCTAAGGGCTGGCCTATTAAATGGGCCAAGGCAGTTTCTTTATTGACCAATGACCTTCCTCCATCAAATCTTCACACTCAGTAAGGATTTCTGCCTGGCTACTTCCCTAACACTGCGTCTTACATGTTCTGCCGTAAACCTTGAGTAAGAGCAGTAGCATACTGAAACCTGGAAGCTCTTTTTTCTGTTTAACCTAACTCAACTTGATTTAGCCCAGAGTCATCTGAGAAGTTTCAATGGGGAGATGCCCATCTCAGTTGTCCTATGGGCATGTTACCTGATGAAAAAGGACCCAGGCCATTGGTAGGTAGCACCATTCTCTGGGTGTGAGCTCCTGGACCGTATAAGAAACCAACTCAAGAAATCTGTATGAACCATCAAACAGCTTTTTTGTGGCTTTTGTTTCAGTCTTGCCTGAGTTCCTGCCCTGACTTTCCTCAGCGATAGCTTGTGACCTGTAAGTTTTATCACAGCAACGGAAGGAAAACAGGAGCACTCTGGCAGCATTCCTGGTGGAAACCCACTCACACCATCAGTGGACACCTGAGACGTGCCTTCTATCTCTCTTTTTTTTTTTTTTTTCTTTTTCGAGACAGGGTTTCTCTGTGGTTTTGGAGCCTGTCCTGGAACTAGCTCTTGTAGACCAGGCTGGTCTCGAACTCACAGAGATCCACCTGCCTCTGCCTCCCAAGTGCTGGGATTAAAGGCCGTGCCTCTATCTCAACTAGGCAGGGGGAGCTCCAGAGCAGGACCCTCAGCTCTCCAGAGCCAGGAAGGAAGGCAGGTTCCCAACAGTATCATCAGTGAAGAGATGATAGATAACAGAATATAATGCGCCTTTCTGTATAAATTTATGGAGAAAATGTGCAAGAACATTTTTCAGCATACAAATGGGATTCAGGAATGAAAATAGCATCAGGAGGGTTTGAGGAGAGAGATAAGGGAATACCAATTTCTTAATTTAAATGGTTTGTTCTAAGGGAAAGGATATGAGGGAAAATTTCCGCCTTTTTCCTCATACGTTTTTAATGGCAACATCTTTAAAAATTTATATAAGCCAATGAATAATTTTAAATATAATTTTATAATGATCCAAAAAGTTATAAACAAAAATTGCAGATTAGGGACATCAATATGCTCTCACTGAATTTACATAATCTGTTTGTTGATTTTTTTTCTCCATATAAGTCTCTTTAGGTTTTTGATGCCCAGGTTTCCCAATAGGATGAGAACAGTGCTACCAAAAATTCAGTTCTGTTAAAGTTAGAGATCATGTGTACAGACCTCTACTTCTATCTTTCTCTATCTGTTAGAGATCATGTGTATAAACCTCTGTCTCTGTCTCTCTCTGTCTGTTAAAGTTAGAGATCATGTGTATAGAACTGTCTCTATCTCTACTTGTCTCTCGTTCTCTAGATTTCTCTCGATTGTTTTGTTTGTTTGAAATTTGGGCAGAGTCTCACTAGTTAGTCCAGATGGTCCTTAAACTCCTGGCAACTCCACTGCCTCAACCTTCCAAGTACTGGAGTTTATTTTATACCTAAATAATCTGGGCAGTGCAAAGTAGGAGCTCAGAACATCCTCGATGAGAAGCCATACCTGTAGTCATAGTAAGAGAAAACTATCCTGCTGACCATTATTGCTCCCTCCTTACTTGGCAGCAGTCCACTTTTGTCTTCAGAAGCTGCTGTTGTCTGTGAAGGAGCCACTGCAGAGAACCAGAGTCCCAGGGATACAGAGGCACTTGTATTTCCTCACATGTATTTATCAACTGTGTATATAGCTGTGGAAACAGAGAACCAAGAGAGCAATGTCCTCTAAACGACGGCCTCCCTACGGGGCATGGCAAACTTGTGGTTGGTAAATAAATTATGCTCATACATTTGTATGCTCATGTCAGTTTTGTTGCTATTTCAAGCTGACACATGGGAGTTCACAGCTTTCATTTTATTACAGTCACTTTGTATATAAAAATATAAAACCCTAGGAAAAAACAAGTGTCCAAAGTGGTGTGTGAAGGTAGTATTTGGAATAAGAAAAACCTGTGGTCTGCATTCTATGTCAAATTAAAGCCTGTGGTCTGCACTCTTTATCACCAAAATAAAAATGCTTCAAAGTGACAAAATTCACTTAAAACTTATTTTTATTCTTTCTACAAAAACATTCACTATTTGAAAACTACTAAAGAGAAAGTTATATTAATCAGGGACATGGGCCATATACATTGGGGTATTTTAAAAATATGTTTAAAAAGAAGACATCCATTGTTGCTAATTGAGATAAAAGTCATTACTTTGGTATTTAAATATGTTCTTAAAATCTAATTATTGGAGGAAACTTAAACAGTAATGAGTTATGATTCAAGGTAAATTTTAGTCAATTTGTTCGATGTATTTTAAGATCTGAGCTTAAGTGAGAACTGAAATTGTTTACCTGGTAAAATAAAGTGAGAAACTGAAAGGAGTTTGCCCTGAACCCTTACAACTTAAGTTCAATACCAGGTGTGTGTTTTTGAGGGTACCACATGGTAGGAGAGAACCAACTCCGGCAAATTATCCTCTGACAACCACACAAAGAAATCATAAACAGTAAATGTAAAAAATATTAATAAAAATGAAAAGTTCAGAGAACTGAAAGTCTATTTTCTAACAAGAAACAGGTAAGCTACCCAAGTGCATCACAAAACCTGCAGCTGTCAGACTTCCTTAGCACGCAGTGTAAAGACTGGGGGAAAGGAATGCTTACTCAGTCCCAGTCCAGCTGGCCTTGGTGAGCTCCCAATAGATCAGTTCCACTGTCACAATGGGTGGGTGCACCCCTTGTGGTTCTGACTTCCTTGCTCATGTTCTCCCTCCTTCTGCTCCTCATTTGGACGTTAAGAGCTCAGTCCGTTGCTCCAAATTGGGTCTCTGTCTCTATCTCGATCCATCGCCAGATGAAGGTTCTAAGGTGATATGCAAGATATTCATCAGTATGGCTATAGGATAGGGTCATTTCAGGTTCCCTCTCCTCAGTTGCTCAAGGTACTAGCTGGGGACCTCTCCCTGGACACCTGCGAGCCCCTCTAGAGTCAAGTTTCTTGCCAACCCTAAGATGGCTCCCTTAATTAGGATATATATTTCTCTGCTCCCGTATCCACCCTTCCTATATCCCAACCATCCCATTCCCCCAAGCTCCCTCCATCATCCCCTTCTCACGTTTCTCACCCCATTTCCCCTTAGCCTCATGCCACCTCACCCACAAGTTCCCAGTTTTTGCCCGGCAATCTTGTCTACTTCCCCTATTCAGGAGGATGACTATACGTTTTTCTTTGGGTTCACCTTCTTATTTAGCTTTTCTAGAATCACAAATTATATGCTCAGTGTCCTTTATTTATGGCTAGAAACCAATTATGAGTGAGTACATCCCATGTTCCTCTTTTTGGGTCTGGCTTACCTCACTCAGGATAGTGTTTTCTATTTCCATCCATTTGCATGCAAAATTCACGATGTCATTGTTTTTTACCACTGAGTAGTACTCTAATATGTATATATATCACACTTTCTTCATCCATTCTTCCATTGAAGGGCATCTAGGTTGTTTCCAGGTTCTGGCTATTACAAGCAATGCTGCTATGGACATAGTTGAACAAATGCTTTTGTCATATGATAGGGCATCCCTTAAGTATATTCCCAAGAATGGTATTACTGGATCTTGGGGTAGGTTGATCCCAAATTTCCTGAGAAATCACCACACTGATTTCCAAAGTGGTTGCACAAGTTTGCATTCCCATCAGCAATGGATGAGTGTACCCCTTTCTCCACAACCTCTCCAGCAAAGACTATCATTGGTGTTTTTGATCTTAGCCATTCTGACAGGTGTAAGATTGTATCTCAAAGTTGTTTTAATTTGCATTTCCCTGATCAGTAAGGAGGTTGAGCATGGCCTTAAGTATCTTTTGGCCATTTGAATTTCTTCTGTTGAGAATTCTCTGTTCAGTTCAGTGCCCCATTTTTTAATTGGGTTAATTATCATTTTAACGTCTAGTTTCTTGAGTTCTTTATATATTTTGGAGATCAGACCTTTGTTTGTTGCAGGGTTGGTGAAGATCTTCTCCCAGTCAGTGGGTTGCCTTTTTGTCTTAGTGACAGTGTCTTTTGCTTTACAGAAGCTTCTCAGTTTCATGAGGTCCCATTTATTCAATGAGGCCCTTAATGTCTGTGCTGCTGGGGATATACGAAGGAAGTGATCTCCTGTGCCCACATGTTGTAGAGTACTTCCCACTTTTTCTTCTATCAGGTTCAGTGTGTTAAGATTGATATTAAGGTCTTTAATCCATTTGGACTTGAGTTTTGTGCATGGCGATAGATATGGATCTATTTTCATTCTTCTACAGGTTGACAACCAGTTCTGCCAGCACCATTTGTTGAAGATGTTTTCTTTCTTCCATTGTATACTTTTAGCTCC
This sequence comes from Chionomys nivalis, assembly GCF_950005125.1. NCBI lineage: Eukaryota > Metazoa > Chordata > Mammalia > Rodentia > Cricetidae > Chionomys > Chionomys nivalis. The sequence continues at coordinate 11,070,250 of NC_080089.1, read as the reverse complement.
TTTATCAAAAATTAGGTGTTCATAGGTTTGTGGGTTAAAATCAGGGTCTTCTACTCGATTCCATTGATCGACTTCTCTGTTTTTATGCCAAAACCAAGCTGTTTTCAATACTGAAGCTCTGTAATAGAGTTTGAAGTCAGGGATGGTAATGCCTCCAGAAGTTCCTTTATTGCATAAGATTGTTTTGGCTATCCTGGGTTTTTTGTTTTTCCATATAAAGTTGATTAATGTCCTCTCAAGATCTGTGAAGAATTTTGATGGGATTTTAATGGGGATTGTATTGAATCTATAAATTTCCCTTGGTAGAATTGCCATTTTTACTATGTTGATCCTCCCAATCCAAGAGCAAGGGAGATCCTTTCATTTTCTGGTGTCCTCCTCAATTTCTTTCTTCAAAGACTTAAATTTCTTGTCAAATAGATCCTTCACTTCCTTGGTTAGAGTTACCCCAAGATATTTTATGCTATTTGTGGCTATCGTGAAGGGTGATGCTTCTCTGATTTCCCTCTCTGCTTCCATATCCTTTGTGTATAGGAGGGCAACTGATTTTTTGGAATTGATCTTGTATCCTGCCATGCTAATAAAGGTGTTTATCAGCTGTAGGAGTTCTTTGCTGGAGGTTTTGGGGTTGCTTATATACACTATCGTATTATCTGCAAATAATGAAAGTTTAACTTCTTCCTTTCCAATTTGAATCCCTTTGATCACCTTATGTTGTCTTATTGCTATCGCTAGAACTTCAAGCACTATATTGAAGAGGTATGGAGAGAGTGGACAACCTTGTTGTGTTCCTCATTTTAGTGGGATGGCTTTGAGTTTCTCTCCATTTAATTTGAGTTAGCTGTCAGTTTGCTATAAATAGCTTTTATTATACTTAGGTACAACCCTTGTATCCCTAATCTCTCTAAGACCTTTATCATAAAGGGATGTTGAATTTTGTCAAATGCTTTTTCAGCATCTAATGAAATGATCATATGGTTTTTTTTTCTTTCAGTTTATTTATATGATGGATTACATTGATAGATTTACTTTTTTGTGTGTGTGTGCTTTTTCGAGACAGGGTTTCTCTGTGGCTTTGGAGCCTGTCCTGGAACTAGCTCTTGTAGACCAGGCTGATCTGGAACTCACAGAGATCCACCTGCCTCTGCCTCCCAAGTGCTGGGATTAACGGCGACATTGATAGATTTACGTATGTTGAACCAGCCCTGCATCCCTGGGATGAAGCCTACTTGATCATAATGGATAATTTTTCTAATGTGTTCTTGGATTCGGTTTGCCAGTGTTTTATTGAGGATTTTAGCATCGATGTTCATGAGTGAGATTGGCCTGTAGTTCTCTTTCTTGGTTGGATCTTTGTGTGGTTTTGGTATCAGAGTAACTGCAGCTTCATAAAAGGAATTTGGCAATGACTTCTCTGTTTCTATATTGTGAAATACATTAAGGAGTATAGTTATTAGGTCTTCTTGGAAGTTCCGGTAGAATTCTGCATTGAAGTCATCTGGACCTGGGCTTTTTTTGGTAGGGAGGTTTTTTATAACAACTTCTAATTCTTTGCGACTAACTAATTTAGATTGTTCACCTGGTCCTGGTTTGACTTTGGTATATGGTACTTATCTTAAAAAGTGTCCATTTCTTTTACAATTTCCAGTTTTGTGGCATACAGGCTTTTGTAGTAAGATCTAATGATTCTCTGAATTTCCTGTGTCTGTGGTTATGTCTCCCTTTTCGTTTCTGATCTTGTTAATTTGCGTATTCTCTCTCCGCCATTTGATTAGTTTGGATAGAGGTTTATCAATCTTGTTGATTTTCTCCAAGAACCAGCTCTTTGTTTCATTGATTCTTTGGATTGTTTTCTGTGTTTCTATTTTGTTGATTTCAGCTCTTAGTTTGATTATTTCCAGTCTTCTACTCCTCCTAGGTAAGTCTGCTTCTTTTTTTTATAGAGCTTTCAGGTGCGCTATTAATTCTCCAATGTGTGCTTTCTCCGTATTCTTTAAGTGAGCGCTTAATGCTATGAACTTTCCTCTTAGCACTGCTTTCATAGTGTCCCATAGGTTTGAGTATGTTGAGTCTTTGTTTTCATTGAATTCAAGAAAGACTTTAATTTCTTTCTTTATTTCTTCCTTGATCCAGGTGTGGTTCAGTAGTTGACTGTCTAGTTTCCGTGAGTTCATAGGCTTTTTGGGGGTAGCATTGTTGTTGAATTCTAACTTTAATCCATGGTGATCTGATAAGATACAGGTGGTTACTAATATTTTTTTTTGTAACTGTGTAAGTTTGCTTTGTTACCGAGTATGTGGTCAATTTTTGAGAAGGTTCCATGAGCTGCAGAGAAGAAGGTATATTCTTTCCTATTTGGGTGGAATGTTCTATAGATGTCTGTTAAGTCCATTTGATTCATTATCTCCCTTAATCCTCTTATTTCACTGTTAGGTTTCTGTCTGATTGACCTGTCCATTGGTGAGAGAGGAGTGTTGAAATCTCCTACTATTAGTGTGTGTGGTTTGATGAGTGCCTTGAGTTTTAGTAATGTTTCTTTTACATAAGTGGGTGCTTTTATATTAGGGGCATAGATATTCAGGATTGAGACTTTGTCCTGATGAATTGTTCCTGTTATGAGTAAAAAATGTCTCTCTCCATCTCTTCTGATTGATTTTAGTTTGAAGTCAACTTTGTTAGAAATTAATATGGCCACACCTGCTTGTTTCTTAGGTCCGTTTGCTTGATAAACCTTTTCCCAGCCCTTTACTCTGAGTAGATGTCTGTCATTGTGGTTGAGGTGTGTTTCTTGTAAACAGCAGAATGTTGGATCCTGTTTTCGTATCCAATCTCTTAGTCTGTGCCTTTTTATAGGTGAGTTGAGTCCAATGATATTAAGTGATATTAATGACCAGTGGTTGTTAACTCCGGTCATTTTTTTCTTTCTTTCTTTTTTTTTTTTTTTTTTTGGTAGTTGAGTTTGTGTGTTTCCCTTCTTCAAGTTGTGCTGCTGAAGGGTCATTAGATGTCTGAGTTATTGTGGGCATTGTTGAACTACTTGGGTTGTGATTTTCCTTCAATTACTTTCTGTAAGGCTGGATTTGTGGCTACATATTGTTTAAATTTGTTTTTATCCTGGAAAATTTTGTTTTCTCCATTTACAGTGAATGAAAGCTTGACTGGATATAGTAGTCTGGGCTTACAACCATGGTCTCTTAGTTTCTGCAGTACATCTATCCAGGACCTTCTGGCTTTCATGGTTTCCATAGAGAAGTCAGGTGTAAATCTGATAGGTTTACCTTTATAAGTAACTTGACCTTTTGCCTTTGTAGCTCTTAATATTCTTACTTTATTCTGTATGTTTTGTGTTTTGCTTATTATATGGCGAGGAGATTTTTTTTTTGATCCAGTCTATTCGGTGTTCTGTTATCTTCTTGGACCTTCAAAGGAATATCTTTCTTAAGATTGGGAAAGTTTTCTTCTATAATTTTATTAAATATATTTTCTGAACCATTGAGCTGTACTTCTTCTCCTTCTTCTGTCCCTATTATTCTTAGGTTTGGTCTTTTTATTGTGTCCCAGATTTCCTGAATGTTTTGTGATGAGAATTTGTTGGTTTTTTTTTTTTTTCGATCAGTGTGTTTATTTTCTCTATGGTATCTTCAGTGTCTGAGATTCTTTCTTCTATCTCTTGTCATCTGTTGGTAGTACTTGTCTCTGTATTTCCTATTTGTTTATCTAAATTTTCCATCTCCATCCTTACCTCGGTTTGTGTTTTCTTCATTACTTCCATTTCATTTTTCAAGTCTTGAACCGTTTCCCTTACCTGTTTTTTGCTTTTTCTTGTTTCTCTTGGTTTTCTTGGGTATCTTTGAGAGATTTATTCATTTCCTCTACCTTTTTGTTTGTAATCTCTAATTCATTATGGTAGTTTTTCGCCTCCTGTTTAAGGTCCTCTATTATTTTCATATAATTCACTTTTGAGTCGAATTCTTCTAATTCTTCTGGAATAGGGTGTACAATTCTTCTTATTTCAGGATTCCTGGATTCTGATGATGTCATGTTGCCTTTCAGGTTGTTGGAGGAATTCTTGTATTGGCGCCTGCCCATCTTTTCCTTCAAATGGAGTCAGGAGAGGCCTGGTGTCTTGGTCCAGTCTTTGTTGTGACTAACTCCCTGGGTGTATCTCCTCATTGTAGGAGCAGGAACCATTCCCTTCCAGATGGACTCAGCACCAAAACATGGATGCCTGGTAGTCCAATGACTCGTGGACAAAAGGGCAAATGTAGGGGGTAGGGCGGGGTCGAGTAAAACACAGGAGACCCTGCAGCACAAGCTGAAGGTGCCTGCACTCCCTTTCGGGGGTCCTTGAGGCCTGCCCGGTAGGCAGGCATTCACTACTCTGAGTGGGTAGCCTTAGTGTAGGAGCAGGAAGCTGTTCCTCAGCAAAGGACCTTGCAGACAAGGCAGTCTTGGGGGGGAGAGTCATGTGTTGGAAAGAAAGCCCTGCAGCAGGAGCTGGGGGAGGGTGGTTTGTGCTCTCTTCCGGGACAGTCCGCCCCTGGATAGCACACACTCCCGTCCAGATGGAACTCCTCAGCACCTAAACAGGGATGCCTGGTAGTCCAATGAGCCAGGGACAAAAGGAAGAACATGGCAGGCAGGGTGGGGTCCAGTAGAGCACAGGAAATCTTGCAGCCCAAAGTGAAGGTACCCGCGCTCCCTTGCGGAGGACCTTGAGGCCTGCCAGGTAGGCAGGCACTCACTGCTCTGGGTGGGTAGCCTTAGTGTAGGAGCGGGAAAATTGTTCTTGAGCAGAGGACCTAGCAGACAGCAGGGCAGGCTTGGGGGGGGGGGAGCTGGGGGGCTGGGTCGTGTGTAAGAAAAGGGGTCCTGCAACAGGAGCTGGGGGAGGGGGGTTTGTGCTCTCTTCCGGGACAGTCCACCGCTGGATAGCACACACTCACCTGTCCAAATGGAACTCCTCAGCACCTACACAGGGACCACCTTCAAGTTTTTAAATCTTTAAGCTGAAGAAGCAACAACTAACCTCATCTGATGTCAGATAGGATAGATGACATCAACATGAAGTCTGCCTGCCTGACCTTCCTTACTCTCACTTCCCAGTCTACCAATCCCATGGATGCCTTTTACTAAGATGACGGCTGCTACTGGCTCCATTCTTCAAGAGGAGCAGGTCTCCTCTCAACCATCACTCTTTCAGCCCGTTTGAGACATCCCGGTCACATACACTTGCCCTGGATTCAGGGTGTATTTGTAATTCCCACCTTTCAGGAGTGATAATCAGGACAGTGGGAAGCGTGGAGTCTGTGATCTCATGGATGATTCAGAATCCAGGACTACATTTTTTTCTAAGTGAAACTGATGGGTAATTTACCAGTCTTGAGTAGCCACTGGCCATGTTCCCTGCTGCAATGAAAAATTCTATTTGGTGTGTTAGGCAATAGTGAGAATGTGCTGACACTAAGAGACAAGGCTCGGATAATGGGAGTCCTGAGAGCATCCAATTTCCTTGTCTCCATTGTTTCCCAAGTGGCTGAATCTATACCAGTATTTTGAAGTTCTGTTACATGAGCCAATAAATTCTCCAGCTTCTCTTTTTTACTTAAAAGTAAAATGCCTTCCCAAGATGAATCTTTGTCATTTCTCATAAGATCTTTCTTATTATAACTGATCTATGTACGCTTCATGCTGCATATAATTTTAGAATGCATTGGCTCATGTAACCCTTGTAATCATATCAGAGTCTTTCCAGGAACTGAAGCAGGAATGTGGAAAATGATAGCCAAACTGGAAAAGGAGTGGCTGTGTGCATGTGTGCTCATAGAGATTCTTGGCTTTGTATGCATATATACACACATGTATGCATTACATAGAAAAGAAACAATGATTAAATGCATAATGTTTTGTGATTAAGAGGACTGATCTGCACTTATATTACTGGGGTAGAATTGTTTCTGGATTTGCATTAAGTACTATATTCTTGATATTCTTAGACTACTTGATATTTCAGCTTTTACATTTATAAATAAGCATGATGACATACTTGATTCATCGAATTGCCTTTTAGAAAAATAAATAACACATGAAAACATCATAACAGTTCTCTTTTATTTCAAGAATGCGTATTTAGCCAATTATAATAACGAAGATGTGGAATAGATCGCCCAGATCCACAACTGTTGACTGTAAACAGTGCCTGGGAGCTGCCTAAACAGTATACTCTGAAGTGGGTATTTAAAGTTGCCATTGCTGTGAAAAACACTGTGAACAAAGCAACTTGGGAAGGAAAGTGTTTATTTAATTTTATAGATGTAGCCCATCCTGCAGAGAAGTCAGGGCAGGAGCCCAAGGCAGGGACTCAGAGGTAGGAACTGAAGCAGAGATCATGGAGGAGTGCAGCTCACTGCCTTGCTCCTCATGGATTGCTTGTGTCCTGCTTCCTTTCTCAACCCAAGACCACCTGTCCTTTGGTAGCACTGTGTGCAGTGAACAAGATTCTGCCACATAAATCATTAATCAAGACAACACCCCACAAACTTGTTTAGAGGCCATTCTTATGGAAGTATTTTTTCAGTTAAAATTTTCTTTCCCCAGATAGGACTTTGTTTGTGTCAGGATTGAAAAACCAACCAGCATAGCGTGTGAGCATCAGAATCTGAGTTCAGTACCCACAGCCCACACAGAACCAACCAGCATAGCATGTGAGCCTGGAACCTGAGTTCAGCACCCAAAGCCCATACAGAACCAACCAGCATAGCGTGTGAGTCTGAGAACCTGAGTTCAGTATGCAAAGCCCACAGAACCAACCAGCATAGTGTGTGAGTCTCAGAACCTGAGTTCAGTATGCAAAGCCCACACAGAACCAACTAGCATATAGCGTGTGAGCATGAGAACCTGAGTTCAGTATGCAAAGCCCACACAGAAAAGTCAGGCCCACATAAAAAGTGCATGCTGTTGCCTAGTGAGACATAATCCAGCAGATCCATGATGCCCATGAACAGTCAGGATAGCCTTCTTGAGCTCCAGGTAAGAATGAGACTCAGGCTCTCCAGAAGTGACATCTGAATTTAACCCGTGACTCCCTCCTGACCTTCCCCACATGCGTATGCATGTAAATACAAATATAGCAATACTACCAACAATCCGATCTCCCACTGTGTTCCCATACCTGCTGTGACATGGACAATGGTTTATCCAGACGCCTGTAGATATGGCCTCTGTGGTTCTCTTGCTGGACAAAAAAAAAAGGGCTTATCTACTAACACAAGGCTTCACTTTTAAAAACTATAGTTCTATTCTCAAAAAAGTATAATCCAAAATGATTTTAATTAAAATTATAAATTTAACTCTATTTAATTACAATAAAAGTAACAGTATTAATTATATGAAATAATATCAGTGCTTTTAATATTTATCCAATATTACAATGTGAATTAGTTCCTCTACATTACAGAAACTGGTGCCTCATGATAGTTTTTTTATATACACAGAAGTTTTATAACTTAAATGTTCTTAATTAAGTATGCAAATGTATCTATATGTAAAACCATATAGCTACACACATGGAGCTGTTTATGAAGCCAGTGGTTGGGTTTTAAACACATGCTTGTTAATAATCACCTCCAAACCCATTTCCAGGCCAGTTAGAAAGCAGGGTTGTACTGTAGGCCTCCTGGAAGGATCCCATCTATGTGAATGAGGCACACATTTCCCTCCCTAATACTCTCAGTTGAAGCTGAAACTTTCTCCTTTTGTCATGAGTTCCTGATGAGAACCTGGGAGTTTATGTTCAAGAAGGAAAAGCAGGGTTCTCTGATCCCTCTGCAGTGGTTGCAACATAGCCGGTAAGATACTATTTCTTTTTATCTTGAGGCTACACCATCCTGGAGACCTAACCTGTTCAGGAAAGAAAGCAAGGATCAGATTCTACTTGTATCATCAAGGGTTACAATGCAGAAATTACACAGACTATAACACATGTTATAAATAATTCATCCTTCAAGAGGGAAAATGTGATATCATTTCCATTTCATTTCTGACATTTAATTTTTTCAACCACAGATACCTGTCAATATTGTAAAAAATTGCCAAAACCATATTACAAATATCAGGACAAAACCCAGTTGACTTCTACCCTTTAAAGCATGCTTTGTTTATTGCCAACTCAAGTAAACAGTCTGCGGGAAAGGTGCTAGACTTTCTGCTTCTCAAGTGTGGGCGAGATGTACTTGTCAGACCCTTCCACTCTGGAACCTTAAGCCAAAACAACTTCTTTCTCCTAAAAACACAGAACCAAAACCTCTAATTATACTTCAGTAACAAGCGATGAAGCAAGGCACTGACATCGCAGTCCTGTTGGATGTCTTGCTAAAGCACTGCTTCTTGTCTAATGTGTTCAAGTTTGCGGTGTTCAAAAGACAAAGTGAAATCTTCTGTGCTGGTCCATGCTGGGGCTACACATGCATGTGTGAGCGCATGCATGCGTGTGTGTGTGTGTGTGTGTGTGTGTGCGCGCCTGTGTGTGTGTGAGAGAGAGACAGAGACAGAGAGGGAGGGAGGGAGGGAGGGAGGGAGGGAGGGAGGGAGGGAGGGAGGGAGGGAGGGAGGGAGGGAGGAAGGGAGGGAGGAAGGGAGGGAGAGAGACATTGAGGCCCTAGGACCATTTTGCCTGGCATTCTTCAGTGGCTTTACATAGTGACTTTTAAGAGAGTCCCTCTTTGGTGTCTGGTTCCCTGAAAGCTGCTAGCAAATGGGATACATGGGGTCATCCTTTTCTCCTCCTTAGAGTTAGAATTACAACTCTGCAACACCAACTTGGCATTTTTTCATAGGTAAGGTTGTCTCAACTGTGCCACTATGAAGCTTGAATGGTTCTTTTCATAACACTTTTTTTTAACTTAGTAATAAATAAAAATTCACATATCTTCAGTTTGCCAATGAAATTTTCTCCTTTGCATTCTAAATACTTTTCAGGTTCATCTCAAAAATTTTACTTTTTTAAAAATTTTTACTCTTTTGTTTTTGTTTTTATTCTGTGCTAGAAAATGTTTTTGTCTTTTTTTATTTTTTAAATGTTAAAAATTTACTTACATCCCGACTGTAGTTTCCCTTCCCTCCTCTCCTCCCAGTCTCCTTCCCTCTGCCTCCTCCACCCCCACTTATTCCCTCTCTATTTCTATTGAGAAAAAAACAGGCATCCCATAAATATCAACAAAACATGGCATATCAAGTTGCAGTGAAACTAAATACATATATTAAGGTTGGATAAGGCAACCCAGTATGAGGACTGGGCTCTCAGAAGCCAGCCAAAGAGTCAGAGACAGTCCCAGTTCCCACTGCTAGGAGTCACACAGAAGAGAAGCCACACAACTGTCACATATATGAAGAGGATCTAGATCATTTCCATGCAGCCTCCCTGATTGTAGGTTCAGAGTCTGTGAGCTCCACTGAGCCCAAGTTAGTTGAGTCTGTAGGGTTTATTGTGATGTCCTTAACCTCTCTGACTGCTATAATCCTACCTCCCTCTCTTCAGGAGGATTCTCTGAGCTTGGCCTAATGTTTGACTGTGGTTCTGTGTATCCGTTTCTACCAGTTCCTGGATGAAGCCTCTCTGATGATTATTGGACTAAGCAATATGAGCATAGCAGAATGTTGTTAGGCAGCGTTACATTGACATTTTTCCTTCCAGTCATGTTGATTCTATTCTAGGTCTCTGGGGCCATCGAGCCTCTGGGTCCTGACACCCCAGTAAGTGGGAGGGATGGGCTCAGTCTCAGTCTGGACCAGTCATTGTTTGGCCACTTGCACAAACTCTGTGTCCCCATTATAGCAGCACATCACATGGGCTGGACAGACTGTAGGCCAATAGCTGTGTGGCTGAGTTGGTGTCCCAGAGCCTCCACTGGTAGTCATGTCTGGTCTCAGGAGATAGACAACTTAGGCTACATATCCCCTTTGCCTTAGTGTCTTAGCTGGGGTCATCCTCACAGTTCCTGGGAATTTCCCTTGCATCAGTTTCCCATCTGACCTTGAAATGACCCCCTTCCCACTGAGCTCTCTCAGTACTCCTCCCCCACACCCAACCTGACCCCTCACCTTCCTATCCTTACCCACTCCCACTCCACTCACGAAATCTCTTCTATTTCCCCTTCTTTATCACCACAGATGTAGAAAACAAGATTTTTCATGACTAAGTTAATTTAAACACTATCTATTCAAACATCCATCACTACAGAAGGTACTAGAAGGAAAACTCCAACCCAAAGAAGTTAACTGCAGCCGCATTAACACAGGTAGCAGATAATCTCACTGAACAAAATCCAAAGAAGGGAAACATACATAATAACTGGAACAAACAACCAGTGGTCATTAGTACCTCTCAGTATCAATGGACTCAATTCACCAAGAAAAAGACACAGGTTAGCAGAATGGACAGAATGGATAGGAAAACAGAATCTATCTTTCTGAGGCATACAAAAACCACTCCTCTTTTGGGTGCCAACAGCTCTGTTGACTTCCTCCCAGGGTTTAGTTAGGTTGCCATAGAGAAGTGCAAGGAACATAGAAAATTTCTAATCCAAGAAGTAAAATGAACTCACATGATTGCAGTTCCAGTCATGTCTCTTTATTGTTCTGTTTTGATTCTAATTTTCCTGTCCTAATTGGCTATAATTTCTTAGCTGTACTTCTCTGATTTCTTTTTCCTCCTCCTCTTCCTCCTCTTCCTCCTCCTCCTCCTTCTTCTTTTTCTTCTTCTTCTTCCATTCTTTATCCTTCTACATTCTTTACTCTTTTAATCTTATTTCTTCTACCATTACAAATTCCCAAGCATATATATAACCATTCATTAGCAACTTGTTAGTAATAAAAAAAAACCCACAAAGCAATTAACAGCCTTTTTTATCACCCGAATCTCTGAACCTAAACAAAAAGTTAGTTTACTGAATTTAAAATCTTCCATCAAAACTGGTACAAAGTGCTAAGTGCTATTTTAAGTCAGAGCAGTGAAGAAAGCTTAGGACGACATAGATGCTATTGATCTCTTGAAAGACTATGATATAACAAGGACAGACACCTGCAGTACCACCATAATGTGTAATAAATAATTGAAGGACTTAGATCCATATCCCGGCAATTCTGCTCTGTGAAAGTTCCTCCTGTAATCTCTACACAAGGACTTATTATAACAGGCCAATTCATCCTTCTAAGTTTTTTTTTTTTAAAAAAAAACAAATTTAAAACTTTTTTATCACAGTGTGGATCAAAAGACTTGACTGTCTTATTTTATTTGCCAGAATTACACAGTTTGGGGAAAAGCCATGCTACTAACAGAACACAGGAAAATTGTGCCCGACATAGGAGGAAGACACTGCTTAAGAGTCCCAAACTGAGTTAGAAAGGGAGCATGTTATCACACAAGAGAGTTTGCAGTTAGAGGCGGTAGGCTATTCAAAAATCAGTAATTTTCATGGGCCGTGCCTATGTGAATTCGTCCTCCATCAGATGTGTAAATGTGTGGTAGACTGACATTCTAAAGGTCAGCAAATCTACTGTGTAACCTTGCAGATCCCATGACATCTCAACTTCAAAGACAGATATTACCTCAGAATAATATTTTCCAATCAAATGGACCTAACAGCTAAGTGGGTGCTAATATCTAACAAATTAGACTTCAAACAAAGATTAATCAAAGGAGATGGACATTTCATATTCATCAAAAGATAAAAATCTACCAAGAAGATGTTTTAATTCTGAATATTTATGCCCCAAATACATGGCACCCACATTTAAAAAAATTACTAAAGCTTAAATCACACATAGAACCCCACACATTAATAGTGACAGACTTCAACATCCAGTTCTCACCAATGGGCAAGTTGCCCAGAAAGAAACTAAACAAAGAAATAATGAATCTAACAGATGGTATGTCTCAAAAGGACCTAAAAGGTATCCATGGAACATTATAACCAAGCATAAAAGAATATACCTTCTTCTCAGCACCTCATGAAACTTTCTTCAAAATTGGCCATATGCTTGACCACAAAGCAACTCTCAACAGATACAAGAAAATTAAAATAACTCACTGTATCTTATTAGACCACAGGGAATAAAAGTTGGATTTCAATAACAGAAAGCCTACAAACTCATGGAAACAGAACAACTCTTAACTGAACTACCAACGGGTCAAGGAAGAGATAATGAAAGAAATTATGAACTTTCTAGAATATAATGAAAATGAATTCACAACATACCCAAACTTAAGTGAAACAATGAAAGCACTGCTAAGAGGAAAGTTCATGCACTAAGTGCTTGCGTAAGGAAATTAGAAAATTTCATACCAGTGACTTAGCACTTAACAGCACACCTGCAAGATCTAGAACACAAAGAAGCAGACACACCTGAGAGGAACAGAGGGCAGGAAACAATCAAACTCAGGGCTTAAATTTTACTTTTTTAAACATATGGGCAACAGGAAGAAATGAAGGGGAAAAATGGACTTTTTATTGATTTTTATTGAGCTCTACATTTTTCTCTGCTCCCCTCCTTACCTCTCCCCTCCTCATAAAACCTCTCCCAAGGTCCCCATGCTCCTAATTTACTCAGGAGATCTTGCCTTTTTCTACTTCCCATGTAGATTAGATCCATGTATGTCTCTCTTAGGGTCCTCATTGTTGTCTACATTCTCTGGGATTGTGATTTGTGGGCTGGTTTTCTTTGTTTTATGTTTAAAATCCACCTATGAGTGAGTACATCTCATAATTGTCTTTCTGGGTTTAGGTTACCTCACTCAAAATGATGCTTTTTAGATCCATTTATTTGCCTGCAAAATTCAAGATGTAGTTACTTTTTCTGCTGTGAATTACTCCATTGTGTAAATGTACCACATTTTCCTTATCCATTCTTCAGGTGAGGGGCATTTCAGTTGTTTCTAAGTTCTGGCTATGACAAACAATGCTGCTATGAACATAGTTGAGCACATGTCCTGTGGCACAATTGGGCATCCTTTGGATATATACCTAAAAGTGGTATTACTGGGTCTTGAGGAAGGTTGCTTCCTATTTTCTGAGAAATCGCCACACTGACATCCAAAGGCATTGTACCAGCTTGCAGTCCCACCAGCAATGCAAAAGTGTTCCCTTTACCCCACAACATCTCCAGCATAAGTTGTCATCAGTGTTTTTGATCTTAGCCATTCTTACAGGTGTAGATGGAGTCTCAGAGTTGTTTTGATTTGCATTTTTCTGATGACTAAAGATGTTGAACATTTCCTTAAGTGTCTTTCAGCCATTTTAGATTCCTCTATTGAGAGTTCTCTGTTTAAGTCTGTACTCCTTTTTTTTATTGGATTATTTGTTCTTTTGGTGACCAATTTCTTTTTTTTTTTATTGAAAAAAAATTTTCTGCCTCCTCCCCGCCTCCCATTTCCCTCCCCCTCCTCCCACCCCTCTCCCCCTCCCCCCACTCCTCTTCTCCTCCCTCTCCAGTCTGAAGAGCAGTCAGGGTTCCCTGCCCTGTAGAAAGTCCAAGGTCCTCCCCCCTCCATCCAGGTCTAGGAAGGTGAACAGGTGACCAATTTCTTGAGTTCTTTGTATATTTTGGAGATCAGACCTGTGTCGTTTGTGGGGTTAGTGAAGATCTTTTTCCATTCTGTAGGGTGTCGTTTTGTCTTGTTGACCATGTCCTTTGCTTTACAGAAGCTTTTCAATTTCAGGAGGTCCCATTTATTATTTGTTCCTCTCAGTGTCTGTACTGCTGGGGTTACATTTAGGAAGTGGTCTCCTGTGCCAGCGTGTTCAAGTGTACTTCCCACTTTCTCTTCTATAAAGTTAATGTGGCTGGTTTTATATTGAGGTCTTTTATCATTTGGACTTGAGTTTTGTGCATGGTGATAAATATGGGTCTATTTACAGTCTTCTACATGTTGATATCCAGTTATGCCAGCACCATTTGTTAAATCTGATTTCTTCATTCCGTTTTATATTTTTTGCTTCTTGGTCAAAAATCAGGTGTTCAAAGGTGTGTGGATTAATATCCGGGTCTTCGATTCGGTTCCATTGTTCATTGGTCCTCCTGTCTGTTTTTATCCCAATACCAGGCTGTTTTCAGTACTGTAGGTCGGTAGTAGAGTTTGAAGTCAGGGATTTTGATGCCTCCAGAAGTTTGTTTATTGCATTGGATTGTTTTGGCTATCCTGGGTTTTTTGCTTTTCCACATGAAGTTGAGTACTGTTCTTTCCATCTTTGCATGCTCCAAAGTTTGCTAATGAAAATATTGTCTAAGCATACGATTGGACTGATATTGTAATCATGGTGGAACAATGGCAGAGTAGAAGTTTTCATAAAAGTCCAGACTACCTGTGCAGTTAATTTGTTTTCATGGACTCCATTTCCCAGTATTGATTTTTGATCTGGGCATTCTTTTCCAGGAGTTGGAGTTATTTGCAGTTGAAGGTATTGGCTGTTTTGCTCATTTGTTGGGCACCTCATGTCCTTGTATAATCACTGCCTGGAAGGAAAGTAGAAAAAGTATGTTAAAAATAAAGGTGTTTGAGAGCAAAGGAGATGAATACTTTCTCAGTCAGAGGCACTGGGTCTGTCTTCATACACAGATGTCATGGGTTCTTCATCTTCTGTGCTGTATCTAGGCTGTGTAAAGTCTCTGTTTGCACAGACACTGTGTGTGTACCTTGACATATACAGGAAAATTTGCTTATTGAAACAGTATTGCTGTGCTTTTCTAGAAAGTGGAACACAGCCATCAATCTAAAGGTAGCATGTAGAATGCATCACAGTGACCTCCATCCATGTCTGTCTTGAGTACACAGGGGACCTGCTCATACTCAGAGCCCCATGACTGCTAGGAACTGTTTCTTCAGACATCAGACAGACAAATGTTCTTTAGCATCTTGACAGTTCATTAAAGACCACTGAAACTTAGTTATTTCTCTAATTTATTTTCAATTATATCTTTATCATGTAATAAATACTCAAATTATTTTTGCTGAATAAATAAATCAAAACAAAACAAATATTATTATTTTTATTGAAGTAACAACTAATTGAGACCAGATGACAAAATAGATGAAATGTTTTTAATTTAGAAATTTTTATCATGGTCAATTTCATTAAACACGCTTTGTTGATTTTACATGCTTTTTCATCTTTTTTTTTTTACAGAGCTTCCAACTTACTTTTACTAACTCAAATCTCATTAAACAGTCAGAAATTATCCTTTCAGTCATTTAGCTACCCCTCCCTCAAAATTAGCCAATGTCCTTACAAAATTATAGATTAATGGAATCAAGAATAAGATAGAATATTTTGGAATGGGAAATTGAAAAGACCTTAAGATATTTATATTATATACTTTGAAATACCAATACTGAAAACTTTGTTTGCATAGAACATAACTCAGACATTTCACACACAGATGTGGACACTGGAGACTGTGGGTAAGGCAAAGATGTTGAAAGACCATGTTTGTTTTTGTTTTTGTTATCTACACATATACAAATTCTACAGTATATGGTGTGAACTTTAAATTTCATGTGAAGAATCATAATGTTAAAATGATACTGCAAACATGGAAAAGGTCACATCTATCCCACACGGCATCCATCAAGATTCCCAGCCCCTCTGCCCTCTCCCATGTCCCTCTATCTCATCACTTCATGTTCTTTTTGATTTTCCCTCCACTAAGACCAAGTTGCATTGTGCATATGCACAAATGTGTGTAGTGTCACTCACTGGTGCACAGGCAACCCACCATACCCCCTGCAAAGAAGAGTGGTCTCCCACTCTCAGCTACCAATCAGATAGCATTAGTCTGTTGGTGCCCGGTGGGATATCAGGAGACCTCCACATCCGTAGGATTCTTCACTAGCTTGATTTTGTGTCAAACTGTGGTAGGATAGACAGTAACAAGACACATGGTATACTTGTGTGAAATTCAGAAAAAAAATGTTGAAATGGGAAGACACAGTAAAAGCAAAGCTACTAGGCAAATCTTTGACCTCTTTTCTGAGGGAATCACAGTGTAAAGAAATAACATCACTCAGAAAGTCAGTTATTAATGAACAATTCAGTCTACTTCTCTTTCCCTCTGGATCATACAAATGGATAATTAAATTCTTTCATTTATTTTATATTCCAACCTCAGATTTCCCTTCCTCCTCTTTTCTGGTTCTTTCCCGCAGCCTCTCCTTGGTCCCTCCCCTTCCATTCCTCCTGTGTTTCTGTTCAGAAAGGGGAAGGTCTCCCATTGGTGTCAACAAAGAATAGCATATCAAGATGAGATAGGAATAAGCTACTCCCTTTGCCTTAGGCTAGACAGTGCAACCTGGTGTGAGGAATCAGTTCCCAAAAGTCAGATCAAGTGTTAGGGACAGGCTCTGACCTCTTCACAAGAAGATCCACAAATAGACCAAGATACTCGGCTGTCATATCTGTGTAGAGTGCCTAAGTTGGTCCCATTCAGACCTCCTAGCTATTGGTCCAGTGTCTGTGAGTTTCTACTAGACCAGGTTTGCCTCTGGGTTCCCCTGTCATAACTTTGACTAACCCTCACCTTCCTACCTCTCTTCACAGGATTCTAGACTTCCAGTGCTTGGTTATGGATCTCTGTATTAGCTTCCATCAGTTACTGGACAAAGGCTTTCTGATTACACAAGATAACCAATCCAGGCACCCTCTCCACTATTGCTAGGAGTCTTAGCTGAGGTCATCCTTGTAGATTCCTGAGAGTTTCCTAGCATCAGGCTTCTCCCAAACTCTGAAACCTCTCCCAACCAAAACATCTCTTTCATTGTTCACCCCTCCACCCTGCCCCCAACCTGCCCAACTTGATATCTTGTGTTCCGATACCTGCCCCTCTTCCCCTTACCCTACCCGGTTCACCCAGGAGACCTCTTCCATTTCCCCTTCCCGGGAAATTCATGCTTCCATCCTTGGGCACTTCTTGTCACCTAGCCTCTCTGGGGCTGTGGATTGTAGCCTGGTTATCTTTTACTTTATACCTAGTAATTACTTATGAGTGAGCACATAGTATGTATTTGCCTTTCTGGGTCTTGGTTACCTCAGAAGATTTTTGTCTAGTTCTATCCATTTGCCTGTAAATTTTATGATGTCATTGCTTTTTACAGTTGAATACCACTTCCTGTAAATGTACTATAGTTTCTTTATCCATTTCTCAGTTGAGGAACATGTAGGTTATTTCCAGGTTCTGGCTATTATGAATAATGCTGCTATGAATATAGTTGAGAAAGTGTCCCTGTGGTATGATGAACATCCTTTGGGTATATGCCTAAGAGTAGGTCTTGAGGTAGATTGATTTCCAATTTTCTGAGAAACCGCCATACTGATTTCCAAAATGGTTGTACAAGTTTGCACTCCCACCGGCAGTGTAAGAGTGTTCCCTTTATTCCACATTCTCTCTGATAAAAGCAGTCATTGGTGTTTTTGAGCTTTCTCTGTAAGGTGTAAGATGTTATCCCAGTCATTTTGATTCACATTTCCCTGAGGGCTAAGGAAGGATGTTGAACATTTTCTTATGTTTATCTTGCCCATTTGAGACTCTTCTGTTGAGAATTCTGTTTAGACCAATGACAAATTTTAAAAATTGAACTATTTATTATTTTGATGTCTAGTTTCTTGAGTTCTTTATTTATTTTGGAGATCAGTCTTTTGTCACATGTGAGTTGATAAAGATTTTCCCCATTCAATGCCTTTTTGTCTTATTGACAGGTTATACAAAGAGATGTTTTTAAGAATAAAATCTGGACAGATTTGAGTCTGCCCATTTAAAGAATATAATATATTGTCAAACATTTATGTTGATTTTGACTACTTGATTTCAAACTTATTTGAACTTTATAACTCTTTACTAACAAGTATTCCTTACAGCCAGTTTGGGCCCTTTTCATTCTGATGGGAATTACTTATGGAATCTGTATGTGTATGTCGTACAGTAGAAAATAGGAGGAAAATTTTCCTCTACTTGAAGCTCATTTCCCTAGTATCTGGTACATGCCAAGAATATAAATATGTATTTTTAATTAAGTAATGACTTATAGCTCAATCTGTGAATGAAAGTAATTCCTGAAATGAATTTGTGGGCATGGAATGTTTTAACTCAGGTTTAAACTAAATTTGACTATGCCCCAAGAGTACCATATAAAAGCTACCATATCAATGAATTTCCCTAAGGAAATAAAATTATCAAATGGATTATTCATGATTAGGGGACAGAAATTTTTTTCTAAGGCAGAAAATCTAGGGAGTTAAGTGTTCTGGAAACTTGTTAGATCTTGGACTCTGCAAAGTGGATCCAGTCAATTAATTCAAATCACTGATTATGTCAAGCCATTTTTAGCTATTGCATCAAGTGCTACTTTAGTAATATCCAATGCCATGAATAAGGCTGAGACTCCATAGGCCTGTCTAGGTTACATGAGCAACTCTTTATGTGCATCTTCAGTGTTGTAGCACTCATGTAGTCCGTTCACTTTCATTTAATTCACTCTTTCCTTAGCTAATGTTTTATGGTTTAAAAAGCAACTTTGAGCTTTCAGACTCAGACTTTAGAAGATCACTGATAATGTCTTTAATGATCTTGCTGAGTACAGATGTTAGCTTTCATGCTGTGATAAATAGCTGGGAGAAAGCATGGTAAATGAAGGAATGTCTGCTTGGCTCACTGTTTCAGTCAACAATCTTCTGTTGCCATGTCCTTTAGGGCTCATATTTTGGAAGTCAGGAAGCAGAAAGAGAAGTGTCCAGCTTCAAAATAATTCACCTCTAAAACATGCCACCCCCTCCCTAGTCACAGGCAATTTACAACCGAGGCCTCAAGTTTCAATTGCCTGTCAACGGTGCCACCTACTGGACTGCTGGAGAGCATCTTTATCATTTTGGTCTTGGAGGAGCACTTCCACCCCACTTCACAATAGCAAACAGTGCTTAGTAATGTTTTTAAGCTCCATCTCTGAGAACTTACCTAGGTTTAAAGCTATGGTATTTGGAGCAACAGTATCATTAGGTAGTATTAAAATAAGCAAGATATGTGTAAGACCACACCTAAATGCTGTTCACTACCCCAAAACTGTTAATGTAAAATATGAACATGCCTCTCAGAATCAAATCCATTTATCAAGTGTATATTTGGTGATTTCCATGTATCACACAAGAAATGCCATAATTGACTAAATAGATGAGCTCTGAAATGAATACAGTCCGTTTTTAGACCAAACAACCTCTTACCCCCACCCCAATCCCGGACATAAGCTCATTCTTCTGTACCAAGGGAAAGGCATAGATTTGATTCTACTTCCTTTATTCTGACTTCTATTAGCCAAAAAAATAATAGTAGGAAAGGGAGATGTGTCTGAGCAGCTGAGATTTCTGTAGTCTCTGGTCCTCACTTAGGCTAATGGTGGAGAAAAGCATAATACATTCAATTAATACACATCTGTACACACATATATATGATTACATATTTATATGTATATATATAATTGAATATAATTTATCACATATAATGTTTAGTGTTATATAATTATGTATATATGTATAAAATTACTGGTAGAATACATTTCCCAAGCACAGTAGAACTGGTGTCCCATTTTCATCCTGGCTGACAGCCCTGGGTAGCATTCAGTTTATCAAGTCATAGCCATATGGCCATTTACAATATGGCAGCTTATTTCTCATGTGCCAATAGAGCAAACTATCTGGACTTGGCCGTGATAGCCAGCGATATAAAGTATATCACTACACAGTGGGCCTACCGTGACCTTTTTCATGTAGCAATGGTGAGGGTGGCATCCCATTGCAAGCACAGCTCTTGATAACACTCAACAGAAAGGATCATCCAGGGGAAGTATGCTCATAGGACAGATTCTTGAGGGGAAGCTTACAATTACCCCTACTTAATGCTTCATGTGTGTGTGTTGGAAATGTAGTCAGGTAGAACCCCGATTCCTTGAAGAGGATCCTATGCTTCCCATGCAGAGATGGCAGCCTCACTGGCATCTCAGATCTAGCCAGTGAAGAGGCTGAACAGTTCCTGAGCCGGCATTTCTGAGCCACCAAACCATGAAACAATGTGTTGCTGTTTTCTTATCTGACATAGTTTGTGGTACTCCAATAGAATTGGACTATATATACAATCAATTATTCCAATAGTAAAGTTCCCATGCCGCAAATATCACAGATCTTTATATCAACACATAATTTATATAAGCTACTTAATCCATTAAGTATAAATATCCATTAGTTTTCAAAATATTAGTACACTGCTTGTAGCATACTGTGTGAACACAGATCACATGTTAGTGTGGAAACCCTCACCCAAGGTGTTCAGTCATGCACTTAACGTGAGTAGTGCAACCCTCTAAACTCTAAAGAGCACATATGTCTCCATAACCACAAGTGTTAGAGGAAATACAGTTTGAAAATAATATATTAAAGTTCTTACAAAAGACCACTGGGAAGGAGGATATTCCTAGAATTTATAGATCAAAGTATAATCTCAGCTGATTAAACAGCCTTCATAAGGCTGTTTGAAAAGACAATAAGGAAGTCAGTACGTTTCTTGTTAAGCTTCAAAGTTACATTAGTGTGTTGTAGTTTCCTTATTAATGCTCCTGCCTAAAAGGATGAGATCCACAGAGGTCTGTGTGCACCAGAGGGAAATGGAGAGACCAACTCCTCACCAAAGGCATTTGATGAGACACACTGGAGAAAAAATAGGTTAGATTTGGTACTAAACTATCCATCAAAACGCATTGTCTTTTCTCAAGTGAACAATATATCAGAGCACCATATTTTCAGAAGTTTGTCTCCCCAAATGTTTTTACATCTCTCTTAAACAAAATACTTGGCTCTCAGGTCAAACCTCCTTTGCTAAGAGCCCTATTTCTCTATTCACGCTTGATTGAGCTACTGAGAAATGCAGATGGCAACAGCTTTTCCTGTTCGATTTCAACCCCACATAAAAAGTAGTTGATTTGCTGACAATATCTAGGAAAATAGTAGTTTTTCATCTGCCATTATTGGTCTCTGCCTAAAGCTTGAGCCTGAAGGAACTGCATATAGCCAAGAGTAAAATAAAAATGACACACTTTCCACACTTTCTCCTGATGTGTCTTCTAATTCACATGTTCTGCGGGAATTCACAAGCCATACTGTAACTTGGTCTTTGCAGCCCTGCTTGGGTTAGTTAAACAATTTCCAGGAAATCCAAGGTTCCTCATGAGATTGTCACTTTAGTCACAGTGGCTTTGAGAATTTATGCAGGATACTCAGTTCTGCATAGTGAGCAATGTCAGCTCACAACTTCAAAACAGAGGCCACGTCAGCAGTGGGTTTCCACGCGACTTCTAAATGGATAGTTAAAATGACAAGTTCCTCTCTGTCTAAACAGTAAATGTCAGTCACTCAGGCTGCGACACAGAACTGGAGTCACCTTAACTTAAAAACATAAATCCATCAAGTTAGGGACCGAACAAGATGCTTATGGAGTTTTCCAGCTTTTACTTTATCATATCAATAGTATATTGATATTACAGTATACATATATTGATATATCATATAAATAGCTATTAATATTGTCAATGATATATTGATATTATCATATCAATAGTATATTGTCATGTAAACAAAACAGATATAAATCCCAAAAGGAAGTTATCAGAGATAAGTATTTTCTTAACATCTGAGTCACTCCCAGATGCCTTTCAAAAAATGCCACCTGAAAAACAAGCACTTTAATTTTTTCTCAAGTTCAAGTAACAGCTATCCATGACTAAGCAACAATTAGACATCAGTCTCTATGAACACTCAATCTAACATACGAGAGTGGGGAAATGGCACACAGCCATACCAATGCACTAGGAGTATTTAGTTTGAGGTAGTAAACTACATCAAAAGGAAGGAAGATCTTTGGGGTTGGCAGCAGAGGCTATCAGCTTTTTGTCTGAACAATGAGCAGTCTTCAGAGGATGAGCAATGATGAAATATGGCAAAAGTAGGCTGTACTTGGAGGTTCTCATGATGATATAAAAGACCACATGAAGGAAAAATATGCATAACAGTTCTATAACATTAAAACTCTTTTTTTTAATTTTTAATTTTATTTATTTTTTTTTGTTGTCTAAAATTTTTCTTTTATTGAAAAAAAAAATTTTCTGCTTCCTACCCGCCTCCCATTTACCTCCCCCTCCTCCCGCCCCTCTCCCCCTCCACCCACTCCTCTTCTCCTCCCTCTCCAGTCCCAAGAGCAGTCAGGGTTCCCTGCCCTGTGGAAAGTCCAAGGTCCTCCCCGCTCCATCCAGGTCTAGGAAGGTGAACATCCAAACTGTCTAGGCTTCCACAAAGCCAGAACATGAAGTAGGATCAAAACCCCATCCCATTGTCCTTGGCCTCTCATCAGCGCTCATTGTCCGCCATGTTCAGAGAGTCTGGTTTTATCCCATGCTTTTTCAGTCACAGTCCAGCTGGCCTTGGTGAGCTTCCAATAGATCGGTCCCACTGTCTCAGTGGGTAGGTGCACCCCTCGTGGTCCTGACTTCCTTCTTCATGTTCTCCCTCCTTCTGCTCCTCATTAGGACCTTGGTAGCTCAGTCCGGTGCTCCAGTGTGGGTCTCTGTCTCTATCTCCATCCATCGCTAGATGAAGGTTCTATGGTGATATGCAAGATATTCATCAGTATGGCTATAGGATAGGTTCATTTCAGGTTCCCTATCCTCAGGTGCCCAAGGAACTAACTGGAGACATTGCCCTGGGCACCTGGTAGCCACTCCAAGTTCAAGTCTCTTGCCAACCCTTAGGTGGCTCCCTTAACTAAAATATGAATTTCCCTGCTCCCCTATCCAATCTTCCTTTATCCCCAATCACCCCGTTTCCCCCAGTTCCCCTCATCATCTCCTTCACACTTTTCTCTCCCCATCTCCCCTCACCCCATCCCACCCCACCCCCAAGATTCCAATTTTTTGCCCGACAATCTTGTCTATTTCCCATAGCCAGGAGGATAACTATATGTTTTTCCTTGGGTTTACCCTCTTGTTTAGCTTCTTTAGGATCACAAATTATAGATTCAGTGGCCCCATCCATGGCTAGAAACCAATTTTGAGTGAGTACATCCCATGATCTTCTTTTTGGGTCTGGGTTACCTCACTCAGGATAGTATTTTCTATTTCCATCCATTTGCATGAGAAATTCAAGAAGTCATTGTTTTTTACCACAGAGTAGTACTCTAATGTGTATATATTCCACACTTTCTTCATCCATTCTTCCATTGAAGGACATCTAGGTTGCTTCCAGGTTCTGGCTATTACAAATAATGCTGCTATGAACATAGTTGAACAAGTGCTTTTGTCATATGATAGGGCATCTCTTGGGTATATTCCCAAGAGTGGTATTGCTGGGTCCAGGGGTAGGTTGATCCCAATTTTTCTGAGAAACCGCCACACTGGTTTCCAAAGTGGTTGCACAAGTTTGCAGTCCCACCAACAATGGATGAGGGTACCCCTTTCTCCACAACCTCTCCAGCAAAGGCTATCCTTGGTGTTTTTGTTTTTAGCCATTCTGACAGGTGTAAGATGATATCTCAAAGTTGTTTTGATTTGCATTTCTCTGATTGCTAAGGAGGTTGAGCATGACCTTAAGTATCTTTTGGGATTTGAACTTCTTCTGTTGAGAATTCTCTGTTCAGTTCAGTGCCCCATTTTTTAATTGGGTTAATTATCATTTTAACGTTTAGTTTCTTGAGTTCTTTATATATTTTGGAGATCAGACCTTTGTCTGTTGCGGGGTTGGTGAAGATCTTCTCCCAGTCAGTAGACTGCCTTTTTGTCTTAATGACAGTGTCCTTTGCTTTACAGAAGCTTCTCAGTTTCAGGAGGTCCCATTTATTCAATGTTGCCCTTAATGTCTGTGCTGCTGGGGTTATACATAGGAAGTGATCTCCTGTGCCCATATGTTGTAGGGTACTTCCCATTTTCTCTTCTATCAGGTTCAGTGTGTTCAGATTGATATTGAGGTCTTTGATCCATTTGGACTTGATTTTTGTGCATGGTGATAGATATGGGTCTATTTTCATTCTTCTACAGGTTGACATCCAGTTGTGCCAGCACCATTTGTTGAAGATGCTTTCTTTCTTCCATTGTATACTTTTAGCTCCTTTATCGAAACAGAGGTGTTCATAGGTTTGTGGGTTAAAATCCGGGTCTTCTATACGATTCCATTGGTCGACTTCTCTGTTTTCATGCCAGTACCATGCTGTTTTCATTACTGTAGCTCTGTAATAGAGTTTGAAGTCAGGGATGGTAATGCCTCCAGAAGTTTCTTTTGTATAAGATTGTTTTGGCTATCCTGGGTTTTTTGTTTTTCCATATAAAGTTGATTATGGTCCTCTCAAGATCTGTGAAGAATTTTGATGGGACCTTGATGGGGATTGCATTGAATCTATAAATTGCCATTGGTAGAATTGCAATTTTTACTATGTTGATCCTCCCAATCCAAGAGCAAGGGAGATCCTTCCATTTTCTGGTATCCTCTTCAATTTCTTTCTTCAATGCCTTAAAGTTCTTGTCAATAGATCTTTCCCTTCCTTGGTTAGAGTTACCCCAAGATATTTTATGCTATTTCTGGCTATCGTGAAAGGTGATGATTCTCTTATTTCCCTCTCTGCTTCCATATCTTTTGTGTATAAGACGGCGACTGATTTTTTGGAGTTGAACTTGTATCCTGACACATTACTAAAGGTGTTTATCAGCTGTAGGAGTTCTTTGGTGGAGTTTTTGGGGTCGCTTATGTACACTATCATATCATCTGCAAATAATGCAAGTTTAACTTCTTCCTTTCCAATTCGAATCCCCTTTATCCCCTTATTGCTATTGCTAAAACTTCAAGAACTATATTGAAGAGGTATGGAGAGAGTGGACAGCCTTGGCGTGTCCTGATTTTAGTGTGATGGCTTTAAGTTTCTCTCCTTTAATTTGATGTTAGCTCTCAGCTTGCTGTAAATAGCTTTAATTATATTTAGGTATGACCCTTGTATCCCTAATCTCTCCAAGACTTTTATCATAAAGAGTGTAGAATTTTGTCAAATGCTTTTTCAGCATCTAATGAAACGATCATATGGTTTTTTTCTTTCAGTTTATTTATATGATAGATTACATTGATAGATTTGCGTATGTTAAACCAGCCCTGCATCTCTTGGATGAAGCCTACTTGATCATAATGGATAATCTTTCTAATGTGTTCTTGGATTCGGTTTGCCAGTATTTTGTTGAGGATTTTTGCGTCGATGTTCATGAGTGAGATTGGCCTGTAATTCTCTTTCTTGGTTGAGTCTTTGTGTGGTTTTGGTATCAGAGTTACTGTAGCTTCATAAAAGGAATTTGGCAATGACTCTTCTGTTTCTATATTGTGAAATACATTAAGGAGTATAGGTATTAGGTCTTCTTGGAAGTTCTGGTAGAATTCTGCATTGAAACCATTTGGTCCTGGACTTTTTTTGGAAGGGAGGTTTTTGACAACAGCTTCTAATTCTTCGCGACTAACCGGTCTATTTAGGTTGTTCACCTAGTCCTGGTTTAACTTTGGTATATGGTATTTATCTAAAAAAGTGTCCATTTCTTTTGCATTTTCCAGTTTTGTGGCATACAGGCTTTTGTAGTAAGATCTAATGATTCTCTGAATTTCCTCTGTGTTTGTGGTTATGTCCCCCTTTTCATTTCTGATCTTATTAATTTGCAAATTCTCTCTCTGCCGTTTGATTAGTTTGGATAGGGGTTTATCAATCTTGTTGATTTTCTCCAGGAACCAGCTTTTTGTTTCATTGATTCTTTTAATTGTTTTCTGTGTTTCTATTTTGTTGATTTCAGCCCTCAGTTTGATTATTTCCATTCTTCTACTCCTCCTAGGTGAGTCTGTTTTTTTTTTTTTCTAGAGCTTTCAGGTGGGCTGTTAAATCTCCAATGTGTGCTTTCTCTGTTTACTTTAAGTGGGCACTTAGTGCTATGAACTTTCCTCTCAGGACTGCCTTCATAGTGTCCCATAGGTTTGAGTATGTTGTTTCTTTATTTTCATTGAATTCAAGGAAGACTTTAATTTCTTTTTTTATTTCTTCCTTAATCCAGGTAAGGTTCAGTAGTTGACTGTCCAGTTTCCATGAGTTTGTAGGCTTTCTGGGGGTAGCATGGTTGCTGAATTCTAGCTTTAATTCATGGTGATATGATAAGATACAGGTAGTTACTAATATTTTTTTATAACTGTGGATGTTTGCTTTGTTACCGAGTATGTGATCAATTTTCGAGAAGGTTCCATGAGCTGCAAAGAAGAAGGTATATTCTTTCCTATTTGGGTGAAATATTCTATAGATGTCTGTTAAGTCCATTTGATTCATTACCCCCCTTAATTCTCTTATTTCTCTGTTAGGTTTCTGTCTAATTGACCTGTCCATTGTTGAGAGAGGAGTGTTAGTCTCCTACTATTAATGTGTGCGGTTTGATGGCTGCCTTGAGTTTTAGCAATGTTTATTTTAGGTACATGGGTGCTTTTATATTAGGGGCATAGATATTCCAGATTGAGACTTCATCCTAATGAATTGTTCCTGTTATGAGTAGAAAATGTCCCTCTCCATCTCTTCTGATTGATTTAAGTTTGAAGTCAGCTTTGTTTGAAATTAGTATGGCTACACCTGCTTTTTTCTTAGGTCCATTTACTTGATAAGCCTTATCCCAACCCTTTACTCTGAGTAGGTGCCTGTCTTTGTGGTTGAGGTGTGTTTCTTGTAAACAGCAGAATGTTGCATCCTGTTTTCGTATCCAATCTCTTAGTCTGTGCCTTTTTATAGGTGAGTTGAGTCCCTTGATATTAAGTGATATTAATGACCAGTGGTTGTTAACTCCAGTCACTTTTTTAGTAGTAGATTTTGTGTGTTTCCCTTCTTTGAGTTGCGCTGGTGAAGGGTCTCTAGATGTCTGAGTTATTGTGGTCATTGTTGGACTCCTTGGTTAGTGATTTTCCTTCTATTACTTTCTGTAAGGCTGGAATTGTGGCTGCGTATTGTTTAAATTTGTTTTTATCCTGGAAAATTTTGTTTTCTCCATTTATAGTGAATGAAAGCTTGGCTGGGCATAGTAGTCTGGGCTTGCATCCACAGTCTCTTAGTTTCTGCAGTACATCTATCCAGGACTTTCTGGCTTTCATGGTTTCCATAGAGAAGTCAGGTGTAAGTCTGATAGGTTTACCTTTATAAGTAACTTGGCCTTTTTCCTTTGCAGCTCTTAATATTCTTTCTTTATTCTGTATGCTTTGTGTTTTGATTATTATATGGTGAGGGGATTTTTTTTTTGATCCAGCCTATTTGGTGTTCTGTATGCTTCTTGAACCTTCATAGGTATAGCTTTCTTTA
Organism: Chionomys nivalis; assembly: GCF_950005125.1. NCBI lineage: Eukaryota > Metazoa > Chordata > Mammalia > Rodentia > Cricetidae > Chionomys > Chionomys nivalis. Next base: position 11,042,830 of record NC_080089.1, on the reverse strand, counting down.
GGTTTGGAAAGTTTTCTTCTATAATTTTATTAAATATGTTTTCTGGGCCCTTGAGCTACGCTTCTTCTCCTTCTTCTACTCCTATTATTCTTAGGTTTGGTCTTTTTATTGTGTCCCATATTTCCTGAATGTTTTGTAATGAGAGTTTGTTGGCCTTGCTGTTTTCTTTGATCAGCGTGTTTATTTTCTCTATGGTATCTTCAGAATCTGAGATTCTTTCTTCTCTCTCTTGTATTCTGTTGGTTATGCTTGTTTCTGTAGTCTCTATTCATTTACCTAGATTTTCCATGTCCAGCTGGCCTTCTGTTTGTGTTTTTTTCTTTGCCTCCATTTCAGTTTTCAAGTTTGATTGTTTTTCCTTGGTTTCCTAGGGTATCATTCACTGATTTACTCAATTCTTCAAACTTTCTGTTATACTTCTCATCCATTTCTCTAAGGGCATTTTTTACATGCTGTTTAAGGGCATCAATCACTTTCATAAAGTCAATTTTTTCTACTTCTTCGTGATTAAGGTATTCATGTCCTCCTGTTGTGAGGTGTCTGGGTTCTGGTGGTTTCATATTGTTTTTCAGATTGTTGGGTAAATTCTTGCATTGGTGCCTGCCCATCTCTTCCTCCAAATGCTCTCCTATGGATCTTCTTTTACAGGATCAGGTCTCCTTGCCTACTGATGTACCTTCCCAGTGATGGCAGTCCCCAGTGATGGCTCTCCTTGTGCTCCAGTGATGTCTCTCCTGGTGCCAATATCAGATCTCCGTGCCCAATGATGGCTCTCCTGGTGCCGAGATCAGATCTCCGTGCTGGTTGGGTAGTTCATAAACAAAGCGCCTACCTTGCTTGGTGCAGGCAGGCCAGTGAAACAAAGGAACTGCTGCCCGCCTGTTTGCCCTGAGGATTCACCCCCAGCACTCAGACAGCCTGAGCTGGGTGGTGTTATGTGCCCAAAGAGGGAAGGGGGCAGAAGGAAGAAGGGTTCTGGATGCAGCTGCGTGGGATAGGAAGAGAGAGCAACATTAAACTCTTGTTGGTGCAAATGGGATCAAACTCCCTTGTGAAAGAACTGTGTGCACAATGATTCTATACCAGTAAACTCTTTCTCTTGCTGGTGTAGATGGGATCAGCTCTTGCAGGTGTAGATGAGCTCAGTTCTTGGTGGTAGCAATGAGATCAGACCACTGCAAAAAATTACTGGGAAGTTACTAGGTTGGGTGAGAAAGAAGAATGATCTGAATTCATTTATTCCACTTAGGCTTTGACAATTTACTTCTTAAAGTATGCTCCTTAGGGTGTAAAAACTATAAGTGTATAAAAAGTGTATTTATAATATTTTCTACTAATGCTTATTTACAAGAAAATAAATTTTATCAAGTCTTTGGAGCTGAATCACATTAAAACCATCTCAATACTTTTACTAGTATTTTCACAGGTCCTAAATAAATTCTCTATAGCTAACAGTGAGGTAGGTGGACTCTTGGGGACAGTCCCATCTCCCTAAGAAGCTCTGAGGTTGCTTTCCATGCCAATTGTCTATTTCCTTAAGGTCCCTTGTTCACATATTTTTATCAAGACAAATCCCTTTGGAAGCAAGCAACTGCACTGTAACTGTGAGGATTACATGATACATTTATCCCAGGATTCTACTGAAGATGATATAATTGAAACTACCATTCTTTATCCTCTTATTGACAAGGTCAAAGGCCCAGCACCCAGTCATCTATTCTTTATCTTTAACATCATTTCATTGACTTCTGCATGTTTCAGAAATGGAGCTTCTTAGTCCGTAGTTGAGAGCAGTCATGCAAAAACATCAAGTCCTCAGGGGGAATATGGGGGATGTATAATATCTTTGATTATACACATATATGAAATTCTCAAGAATAAAGAAAATATAAAAAATAGTATGAAAGGCCGGTAGGATGCTTGGTGAGTGAAGGCACTTGCCACTCCTCCAATCACATAAATAAACCAGTGTTTCTTCAACCTTCCTAACGCTGCAACCATTTCATACAGTTCCTTATGTTTTAGTGACCCCAACCATAAAATTATTTGTATTGTCTCTTCATGATATAATTTTGCTACTGTTATGAATCATAATGTAAATAACTAATGTGCAAGATAGTCTTAGGTGGCCTCTGTGAGATGGTTGGTTGACCTCAAAAGGGTCATAACCAACAAGTTGAGAAGCACTGAAATAAATGAAAAAGTTTGATAAAATTTTAAAAGAAGGCAACTCATATGTGTTACATATCAAATTCATGTCCACACATGTGGAGTCTACATGTTAAATGGAGTAAAACACACGTAGAAACCTAAGTATGTTTTCCTCAACCTTCTGTCATATTTTCTTTATGCTATCAAACTGAAATAGGAGCAAAAGATGCAAAGAGTAGCATTTGTGTAGAGACTCAGAATATTAATTTATATTGTTATTGTTCTTTGCTCTTCACATTCTCTCCAAATTCCCAGTAAAAGTTAGGCTTTTCAAGTATCTTTCTTTCTGCAGTTTGGGGGATTGTAATCTAATAATTGTTGAAATCCTTAAAGCCTTTTTGACTATAAATGTAAGGTAACTGGAAGACTGTCATATGTTTGGAGCAGGAGACAAACTGGTTGTTGAAAGGAGTGTGGGGATCACACAAAAACTGTATTCATTTAACTCATTAGTTCTAGCCTATTACTGGCTAACTCACATTTTGATTCAACCCATTTCTAATAATCTGTATGTCACCATGAGGTTGTGGCTTACCAGGAAAGATTCAGCATGTCTGACCTGGCAACTCCATGGTGGCTTTCTCATTTATAAGCAATATTTGGGAATATGGGTGCAGTTATTTCTCTCCAAACTGCTTCGTGCTGAATGGGGGCCCTGTTAATCAGGTCTTTTATGGTGTATCCTGTATTCCAGGTATATCTCAGTCGGCAGTTGAGCAAAGTAAGTTTTTGAGAGTGTTCACAGCAACCTTTCCAGAGGGTATGGGTTATCAAACCATATTTGCCTGGAGGCAATCCATAGGTTTTCATATTCTGTGAAAACAAAAGAAGAACTTCTTTTCCAAAGCATTATATCCTTAGACCCACATTCTCAAGTCATAATACCTTTATAATATCTATGCTGGTTTAGCTTAGCAACCCACACAATGAAACATCTCTCTGTACTTAGCTCCTTCAGATAAAAATTTAAAGATGACACAATAATACACATAATCCAAACTCTTTGTGAATTTTCCATTTTAACGTGGTTTATCTTTACTCTATCACTTTACTCTGTCCCTTTAAAGACTTTACCCATTTTTTAAGCATTAGCTTTATTTTATAACTTTCTATACTCCTTTTCTTCTTTCTCCCAGGCCTATGTACATTCATCTAAGACTATGACCCATTTAGAGGTCTTTTATGTCTGAATCTGTCTTATTGCATTGTCTTTAATTCTCTACTGCCTTGAAGAGCTTTTAAAATGCTAAGCAGCTTGGTTGCAGCTGCTCTGGATGTTGGCTCTGCTTCTTTCAAATTTCAAAATGGTGGATGTATCATTTATGCTAGCTCTGGGTCTGCCAAGTAGGAGCCGCACTCAGCACTTTTAACTCTGAGAATGAGCCTATAGCACATAAACTCTTTTTTCCTGAGTTATAGCCAAATCTGTCACACAGAGCTTTGTGCAGCCTGGAAACATCTCTGTGTATGGCAGTAGAAATCTAGAAATCTGCCATGCTCTCCCACCTGCCCAAGCCTGATCCCACCATCTGCCTAGGCAGGAAGAGCTAAGCCATGGGCATGATCTCAGAAACTTTCCCCATGACTCTGAGTAGGCACACAAACACCCAGGCCCACAATGCCACTGAAATGCTTAATAGCTGGAGTTTGCACTGGCAGCACAGCCCAGGAAGTTGTGTTTAAGGTGGCGTGGCTTTTTTCTTTTATTGCTGAGTCGGGAAAATCTCTCTGCAGCATGCTGCCAGCAAACAACAAAAAGCTGTGTTAAATTCTTTTTTTCTGTGTTTAAAATTAAGCTCTCTCAGGTTTTTACGTTGAGTCAGTTTACCATGTTGGAGCACCACTCTGTTTTATGAAGTGGGACCCCTTGATTGTCCTGGCCACCCCACTAGCTTGCACTCGAAATAATCACACAGAAACTGTATTTATTTAAACATTGCCTGGCCCATTAGCTCTAGCCTCTTATTGGCTAAATCTCACATCTTGATTCAACCCATATCTAATAATCTGTATGTCACCACAAGGTTGTGGCTTACTGGGAAAGATTCATCATGTATGGCCTGGCAGCTCCATGGCAGCTCTCTCTCTGCCAGCATTCAGTTCTGTCTACTCTACCTACCAAAGTGCTACCCTACCAAAAGGTCAAGGTAGTTTCTTTATTCAACCAATGAAAGCAACACACAGACAGAAGAACCTCCTACACCAACATGTGACAAGTTTTAAAGTGGCACTGGAAGGCAGAGGATCTGAGGAATGGAAAGCAACACAAGCAGGCCAATGGCAAGCTTGCCTGGGATCTATGCTGTCATCTACAGATTCTTGGGGAGATGGCAAGATTTAGAGTGTCTAGTTGTACAGAATACAGCAAATCAGAGTACCTGCCTGGGAATTGCTAAGCTCAACAGAACAAGCTTGAAACTACGCATGCATGGCTGCATCAGAACTTGGAAATACAGAGTCACAGTGGCTTCAGAGGATTCAAATTCTAGGCATCTGGCAAGCTGTACTCGTTATGTATGGTATCGCTCAAATAGCACAACAATATTCTGCTTCAAAGTAATAAGAATGAAGCATCAAACCATGGATTCCATGAAAATTTGAAAAACTTTTTAGATAACATTTTGTATTTATTCTTTAAGAATTCCTTACTTATGTCTAAAGTTTTTAGTGCACCTTCTCACTCTACCCTTAAACTCCTCCTGTGATACCCACAGCAGATTCCCCTCCCAACTTGATGTCCCCTTTCTTGTCAGTTATTGACCCTCTGAGTAAAATTTGTGCTGGTAGATGTAGGAAACCTACCTGTGGCCATATTCCCAAAGAAGAATGACATTTTGTTTGAACATTTGATTTTGTGGACTGAACAATAGACTACTTTGAAACAGATCCAAAGGAATGCTACTTCTGGAAGGGAAACTTCTACATAGGTACAGGATATACAAAGGTACTAAGCACTCACACATCCACACATATGTGCATTGACCAGTTTTAAGCACTTGGAAAGTTGCATGGTCGGGCTATGATTGTGGCTCACTGCACTGCATGATCATTCTAAAGAAGCTTCTAAGTGCTCAATTATTTATGGCTGTTTCTTTACACTTGAGACATGGAACAGGGAACATAAAGAACACAAGGGCACATTTTCAGTGTTAGTATATCCACCAATAATGAAGAATAAGGAGGATGTCTAGGCCCTCTCAGGTTGTTTCATGAAAATGGCAGCTCAACTGGGCTTCATTCTGCAGATCCATTTAATAATAGGGCCCCATCTTTGCAGTTTTATATGATTTTAATACTATGTCTAAATTTTTTTAATTCTGTAGACCAGTGATTCTCAACCTGTGTGTTGGGACCCCTTTGGTAGACTTCTATCTTCAAAAAATTTTACATTTGATTCATAACAGTTATAAGGCAACAACAAAATGATTTATGGATGAGGTCACTAAAATATGAGGAACTATATTAAAAGGTCTCAACTACTGCCTTAGACCTATTTGTTTTCTAAGCTGGGATAAGGCTGTTCATAAATCAAGAAAGGTCTCAGTTCTTGACAGGTTTCTTCTAAACACAAATCAAAACAAAGGAATAGACACCCCAGGGTGAGATAAGTATTTGAAGAAGATCAGAGCTTGCATTCTGGTTTGCTTTTTGTTGTTTTGATAAAACACTCTGACCAAAGCAACCTAGTGGAATAAAGGATTTATTTGGCTTGCACTTTCATTTCAGGTCATCTTTGATGGACCCGGGGTGTAGCTCATGCAGGAACTTGCAGCAGAGACCACAGAGAGATGCTGCTTGCTAACCTATAGCCTCATGCTTAGTTCTGCAATTGACAAAGTAAAACTGAAATAGTACAATCTCTTCAGAAAGCAAGAAACCTGGAGATGGTTCATTTAAAGTCAAATGTATTTTTCCTGTATGATCAAGTGGCCCTCATTGAAACACTTTACTAAGACACAGAAAGAAAATTTTCATGAAAGATCTGAATGAAAACATTGATATGATCTTTATCTGTGATATGTATGATATGGAAGTCACCTAAATATTGAAGTAGAATTAATAAGCAGCTATGATATAGTAGAGTGTCAACCTACAATAAAAGAAAGGACTATTGGTAGACAACAACACTGTATAATCTCAAAAGATTATTCTTGTTTTAACAGAATGAAAGCTAAATGATTGTCTACACTTGGTATTTTCTATAATCCATGTATTATAGTTGATGCACTGATTCCCAAGGAAGGAGAAATAGACAAGATATCCTGGGAATATTGTGAACATGGGGAAGGTTGGGAAGAAGGAAAGGGTGAGCGGAGAAAGGGGATGAAGGAACAGAATGATTGAGATGGAGGAAGGAGAGAGAGAGAGAGAGAAAGAGAACAAGGCAAGAAATATCTTAATTGTGGGTGTCACTCTGGGGCTAGTGTAAAACTTGGCACCAGGGAAATTTCCAGGAATCCACAAGGATGACCCCAGCTAAGACTCTAAGGAATAATTGAGAAGGAGCCTGGACTGAACTTCCCCTGTAATCAGACTGATGACTACGTTAATTGTCATTATAGCAGCAACCAATGAAATCAGATGCAGAGATCTGCAGCTGAGCACTGGGCAGCCCTTCTGGAGACCAGTCAAAGAGAGGGAGAAGCAAAGGAGTCAAGACTATGATGGGGATAGTCACAGAAACAGCTGAACTAAGCTAGTGGGAGCTCACTGATGCTGAATGGATAGTAGGGAAACCTGCGTAGGACTAAACTAGGCTCTCTGCATGTGGGTGACAGATGTGTGACTGGGGCAGTCTTTGTGGCTACTGGCATTGGGACCAAGATTTACTCTCAGTGCTTGAACTGCCCTTTTGGAGCCCATTTTTGGAGGGATACCTTGCTCAACCTAAATATAAAGAGGAGGGCTTTTATCTTGCCTCAGAGTGATGTATCGGACTTTGTTGACTTCCCATGGAATGACTTACCCTCTCTGCAGAGTGAATGGGAGTGGAGTGGGGATGGTGAGAGAAGTGGAAGGAGTGGAGGGAATGGGAACTGGAATAAGTATTTAAAATGAGAAAAGATTGTCTTTAAAAGGTAAATTAATTAATTAAAAAAATGGGACAAGGACACCTTCCACTCCACAAGAGTTTTATGAAGGCAAAACAATAATATGTATGTCAAAGAATTTTGTAAGTTCTAAAAATAGAATGGACACAGGAATTGTGTAAATTATTAGTTCAGTATGAAAGTTAAGCTTTATTTAACATATATTGGTTTTTAATTCAATAAAACCAATAGAGAATGAATGTCAAAAAGCTGAAAAGCTTTATAATGTCAAAATGAAAGGCATAAAATTTATGACTCAGCCCACATTCTGACAAAGGACAATCCTGGAGATATGAAGGAGGCAGTGCTTGCCAGGACTTGAAGATGTGGAAAAAGGGGGATATCCAGCAGCTGACATGAGAGGATTGGGGATCATGGAGCTGTTCTGCATTCAGAGACTCTGTGAGGTGATGATGTAATTCTGTGAACTGTCAAAACTCAAAATGTATTACCTAAAAAAATGGAATAACTTACTGTGTAAATTTAAAAACAACCTTTCTGAGAACAACAAGCAGTCTAAAAGGTAAAAACTTATGAGGGATTTATCAAACATAACCCAGAGTCTGTGAAGACAGAGTGTATCAAATAATTCTAAGGCTGTTCTTTTCTGCTATAATAATAAAAAGGATAAATCTAAAATAGATAATTAAAACAGAAGATTCAGTATAATAAAGAAAAAGTTTTAGAAAGCATCAATTCACTCTGCAGTTTTACATGATGTTAGTGGAATTTTAATTTCAAAATAAAATAATCCACCTCATGCACTGAAATATCTAAAAAAAAGCTCAACTGGTCAGAAAAGAAGTCGACAGTATAAAAATGGGAATCAATTTCCTAAAGCAGGAAATAAGCAGAATAATTTCTCTAAATAGAGATTGCTCTTGAATTAGCAGAATGGAAAAATGGATGCTAAATAAGTGTCTATTCTTGGTGTTTACTAGAATCTTGACAAAAGCTCAAACTGACATTCTGTAACAGGACTCTGGACCAGGATTCCCGAGCCTATGAATAACTGGAACCAGGAATGTTGCAAATGGAGCTCAAGGAAATTTAGGACGTGGTGGTCTATCCGTTCATTCTTTTCATTGCAGTTATGGTTTCCTTAGGTATATCCACGGGACAAAAACTTAACCAATTAAATATGTTGAGCTGTAAATGTAACTTGGTTGGTGGGGTGAAAGTCTAACATTCGCACCCCCCCAGGTTAATCTCTGATATGGCATGCATGGGTATACTTGTACACACCTGTAATGCCAGACCTAGAGGTACAGAATCCAAAGATCAGAAGTTCAATGCCATCCTCAGCATTATAGAGATTTGAAGACCAGCCTAGGATACATGAGAACCTGTACACAATGTTTAATCATATGTCCATAACACCTTAATTGGTTCTGTATTGATCCAAGGACTCCTGTCATAATCTAAATGACAAATGAGTTCCTCAATAACCTCTTTAAACTAGTCATAGGAATAGGATGTGTAGGGCACTCTTTGCATTTATTGCACCTGTGAGAAATAATATTGTAATATTTAGTTTCTTATTTCCAAATTGAGATTTAAGCATTCCACAACTAAGTCTATAAGCTTCTTTGAAGATTTAGCATACACTTACTCCTTGAAATCCCTCCCTGTGAGGATAGATGCATTGTCTTCTTGGCATGTTTGTGAAAATTAGAATTCTTAAATCATGTTTTATCAACTCCTCCAGCCTTTATACTAGTATTGGAGTTGTTTAAATAAAATTCTCCAAGGAGAGTATCATTGAAGGCTTGCTCCCATACTGCTTTAGTTTTCAGAGAAATGGAATTATTCTAATGTTGTGGAGTTGTCCTACTGCAGATCCCAGGGTAACAGAGCAAGGCAATGTAAATACCCTAACTGTAACTTCTATAATACAGAGCAGTGACCGAAAGACTCTATTTAATTTTACTACTCTCTTTAAAGAAACTTCTCTAGAAAAATTATGAGCCTCTGGTCTCCTTGAAAAGCTAAAAATCATTCATTTATCTCCTTTTCTAGTTCAGGCCACCGACATTTCTCACCTTGATTACTTCAAAAGCTTCTTAAATGCTGTCTAAACTCTAGCCAATCAGTCACCTTCTCTGACATGCACAGTGCATCCAGTGGTGGATGAGAGGCCCCTGGACTCACTCTGCTTAGCAGGATCGATTGGCTGCAGGAGAACTGCCAGCTCCTGAGAACTTCACATCCTTCTTTCTCTGAACTCCAATGGTTTTCACTCTATCTTCTACCACAGCTAGAAAGAGGTTGGATAATCCCAAAAAGTAACCCAGGTCATCTTTTCCCAATGGTCTGGAGTAAGAAGCACAGTCTGTGGACTGTACTATAATACCCTATAACTGTGTTTCTTCAGTAAGTTTTGATGTCTTTGAACCTGTTCTCTCCAAAGTGGTAATTAAGTAGAACCTCCTTGGGATAGTGTATGTAAAATGTTAAGACATTCACTTGGCAACCACTAAAAACATGAGTGTTATTACTTTAATTATTCCAGAATATTCTTCTACTTGCTACCAGATAACTTACTGTTTAAATCAACTGTCCTTTAGGTCTCACTTTAAATGCTATTTTCTTTTTCTTCTCTCCCTTCTGTCTTTCATTGTCCCTTTTCTCTCCAATTTAGACAAAGTTTCTTTTCATAACATGCATTTATTGCTTAAACTTTACCGCAAAACACATTTTACTTGCCTGCTATTCCCAGCAAGAACTTGTTTATCTTGCTCACTAGCATTTTTCAATGCCCAGTGGTGTAGGACAATTCTCTATTCTGTCAATTATGTTTTAAATAAATGCTGATTGGCCAGTAGTCAGCAGGAAGTATAGGCAAGAAACCAGACAGGAAGTAAAGGTGGGGCAAGGAGAAGAGGAGTATTCTGGGAAGAAGGAAGCTCTTTCCCCAGTCCTGTTCAGACACCAAAGAAGGAAGATGCGACCTATCCCACTGAAAAAGGTACCGGGCCATGTGGCTAACATAGATAAGAATAATGGGCTAATATAAGTTTAAGAGTCAATAAGAAGCATTTGCTAATGGGCCAAAAAGTTTATATCTTTTGTAGACTCTCTGTGTGATTTTCTTTGGGGCTTACCAGCTGTGGGAACTGGGCAGGACAGAAACCCCAACAAACAGGCCCTCATGTTACAGCCCAGCATAATTCCTGATATATGTCTTAATATACATTATGACATAAATAAATAGTGATTATAAAAATGGTTTAGCATATTTTAAAACAATGTGATAACTTGGAGATATTGTTCAATAGTTAAGAGCACTTCTTGCTCTTGCAGAGGACCTGGATCCAATTCCTAGGAACCACATGAGGTAACTCATAAACAACTACAACTCCATTTTCAGGGTTACCTTCTGGCCTCTGTGGACACTTGCTCACATGTGGTACACATAAACTCATACACATCACCAAATAAAAGTAATAAATAAATCTTCAAAAAGAGAAAGAAAAGAACTGTGAACATCTACAGTGGTACTCATGTATGCAGATTTCACATCAACCAACCATTTTTGAATATAAATTTTGGGTGGCCTGTGTCAGTTTGTGGAACAGGTGCATCTCATGTCATTACAAAACATGTCCAAGCCACATAACACATTTTAAAGAAAGAAATGTTTCTAAAATGATATCCACCTGGAGGAATGGAAAATATATGAAAAACATAGAAGCATTGGTGAACTCTCATTTTATTAAAAACATTAAACATACTGTCAGCAATGGGCTTTTGGGGAAAACATTACTTATGTGTACTGTTGAGCTTTTGTCCCATTGCTGGGACATCCACAGAATTGTTATGGAATAACTTATTATATTTTTGAAACCAGAAGGAAAATAACTTCTGAGAAATTCAATATTAGTAACAGTAATAAAGTTGAAAGTAAAATTTAACTTTAGAGGCACAGCACTGTCTATTCAAGTCTTCAGAAAATGTTTGCACTTACATCTTATACACTATAAGATACATACTTCTGGATTTTTTGGAATTCAAGTGTTTGAATATGTGCTCTGTTAAACACTATTTTTTTTTTTAGTAATGTTTTTCCAAAGGCACTCAATCACAATCCTCTTTGCTTTGCTGCTGTTGGTAATTGCCTAGAGAAGCCAACAGATTCTGTAACTTTACATACTTTTATTTCTGAGCCTTGTCTTCATTTTGGTGGTTTCCCATGGTGTATTTGAAACTCCTCTTTACTCTACTCTGCTCTCTCATAAGCAGCCATTGCACATATCTGTGCTACACTACACTCAAAATGCGTTCTCTTTGCCCCATTATGCATGCGAATTTAGATATTAGGGAAAGATGAAGGAGAATTAAGTGACTGCGTTTCTAACTCTACTTACTTCCTTGTGTCTGAACGTGATTATTGGGCCTGCTTTCTTGTCTGTTGGTTCATCTCCATAGACAAGGTCTACAATATCCTCGGTCATGAACATAGTAAAATGGCCAATTTCTTTTTGCCTGTTGTCTCATCTGGAATAGCCCTAGCTTCAGTATGATGGCAGAAGTCCTGTTGTTCTTAAAAACTCAAGTCCATAGAAAACCTTGGCTTCCAGAGTCTGCCTACAAACTTCTCAAATACACACTCTTAGCAACAACAGGACACAAAACCTGTTACCCACTTTTACCTAAAGAAAGGAAGACATGCCCAGCAGTATGTATTTGCTAGGGAACGAGGATCCTAACAGAACACTCTGGGAAGCTGCCAACCTAGCCTAGCTGTTCCCTGTTTTCTGACTTTCTGCAGTCCTCTTTCCTTTGCCAGCAGGGGTGTAAAGAAGAGTCATTGATCCCATGAAATAAGCATGTCTCACTGAAGGATGATGCCTTGTGTCCTGTTTGTAGGTTTATTCCCCTGCTCTTTTATTAGTGTGTCTTGTAGATACCACAAGACTGGGAATCTGTAATGGACCTAAAATCAGATAGTTTTAGATGCCTACAGAGTGGTGCCTCAACCTGCAGGAAGTGATTCTCTGAACAAAGAACAGGGAGAATCAAGTGCCTTTTCCTCAAAAGAGTTTGCTGTGTTTGTAGCTATGTATGTAGACACATCCCTTAAACATGCAGCCAAGCTATGCAGAGTTGATTCCATCAAAATGGAAAACCCTAAAGTCTGACTTCATGGTCAACCTAACAATAGTTGGAAGTATAGCCAGGCTACCATAAGTCTTTTACTCCTTTCAAAATAAAAATAATAGGGCTTTGTAGCATGAGCTAATAATTGGCATCCATAATGTGAGACCATCTGAGTTTGCACGCCTTTCTTCTAGTATAGTTCCAACAGCAATTTGCTAGTTCTCACATTCTTCCCTGTTCCCAAGACATACAAGACTTCACATAAACCTCTCACACCATTGCAAAAAATGGCTTTGGAACCTCCTTGCCAGCTTAACATGTATGAAATCTCCTACTATATTCCCAGTAACACATACAACACACATCTGTAATTACAGCCCTCAAGAAGTAGAGGCAGGAGGATGAAATGTTCACAATCATTCTCAACTTCAAAAGAACCTGAAAGGCAGTTGAGAATAGATATGACCTCATCTCAATCAATCAATCAATAAATAAAAACAAAATAATAATATGTATAATAAATAAGGAAACAAGAGAGGGAACAAAGTCCATATTCTGAAGTGCTTCTCAGCCAATTGCTAGTTCTGTCACCTGAAGTGCATTGTTCTATCTCATTGCCAGAGAAATTATATCTAACCTCTTCCCATACAGGGATGTATAAAAGTGAGAAAGGAGAAGAATCACAATCACCTGAGAGTTTTCATTCTATTTACCAATGCCACAATTTTCATTTGTTTCCCCCGCCCCAATGAAGTAATATTTGAACAGGGAAATAAGTGTGTGGAACTCCAAGCAAAGCATCCAGCTTGAAATAAAGTCTAGAGATCACTTGTTAAGAATATTGTTTTGATTTATAATCACCACTGTGACTTCTTAAGACACACATAAACAATTTTCTATCACTGGAGATCAGTATTTGAGAAAACCTTTGTTTTATATATGTGTGCATGCATGCCTATGTGCACATATGTTGCACGTGTGTGTTAGCCAGAGGACAATGTTCAGAATGCAACCCTTCTTCCATATCGTGGATTCCTTGAGGTCAAATTCAGATTATCCATCTTGGCAGCAAGTGCCCTAACTTGTTGAGCCATATTGCCAACCTGCAGAACATCATAAAAACATAATACATAACTATTCAATGGATCACCATTATTAATAGTTATGTCAATGCAGCCAACAAAAACACAAGAAGAGTGAGAATAATGGTGAAGCAATTGATAGAGTTAAAAATTCAGAAGTTGTGTGGTGTGCACAGGTTGTAATACAGAAAATTCTGTATTTCACACATTGACAAGCTTCAAAATTCTTAGAAGAAATATGTTTTTTGCTGCAAGCCCTTGACCAACCCCTGCCCAGGGAGCCTCCTGTGCTAGCACAACTGAGGAGTTGGAGCCAGTGAAATTACAAGGGCCTTCTACCTATGAAATGTTATCACTGCAGGCTTTGATTCTTCATCATTTCGCAGAAGCAGTAGTTTTTCTCACAGTCTGATGGTTAAGAAAAAAAATAACTGAAAAACTTAGTAAGTTCTAAACTTGGGGGAAAATGAGTGTGTAGACCAAAATCTTAAGCACAAATCTCTGCAATGGGAAACTTGCTCCTGAATAGAAGTTCTATATGCCAGGGGCTGTGTAGTAACTATAACACATGACCCAGGTGTCTTATGCATGTATTACATCTCTTCCACTTGACCTGAAACTTGGGCTGGAGGAATGGCTGCTCTTTCAAAGGAGATGAATTTGTTTCCCAAGACCCATATTGGGCAGTTCACCATTGCCTGTTACTCATGCTCTAAGTGATCTGACATCCTCTTCTGGATGCACTCTCTCTCTCTCTCTCTCTCTCTCTCTCTCTCTCTGTCACTCTCACATATACAGTTTAAAATATATTCCTAAAAAAATAAACTAAAAGTTGAAAATCTGTTTATGTAGTAATATACCAGCTGGCAAAAGGATTCTATTTCATAAATTACAAACAAGAATTGAAAAGAAAATGATGATGTACTAAATGCATACTTGAAAATGATGCATGACAATGTGTTGATATTTCACTGGCTACGTTGTCAAGCAGAAACATACTGCAGGCCCCAAGTCACTTATGAACGTTGCACAGAGGAAATACGATATGTTTTCACGGGTCAGCTAAGATTATGGAAAGCTGCTTTGGAAGTGTGTTGAATGTGCATTTATTGGGACAATTTTACCACAGTTCTTTTTTGGCTTTAGGGTTGTAGGAAGCAAGATATACAATATGAATATTATCTAACAGTTATGTAACAAGACACATTTGGGCACTGTTTTTTACCGAACATATCAAACACTTAGCCCTTCACCCATTACTCATTTCCCTTCCATTTATTTACCTTCACTCATTTTACTTCCACCTAATTTCTGGTAAAAAAAAAATTTCATTATCTGCAGAAATTTTTTTATTTTCATGATCACATTGATAATGAAGTAGCTTAGTGTTTGTCTGATTTCATTTTGGGTCATGTTTTAATGTTGGAGTCATACATGAAAGGAACCATGGCTCCTTTTTCTGCTTCTTAGAAAATTTCAGTTGCTTTTCTATTTTCCTTTGTCTGTTTTTCCTGGTGCTTTAATGTAACTTTTGAGCTGGATTCGTGAAGTCAGTAGTAAACTGACATTCTTAAACAGCTGTGGAATTTGTATTCAGAAGCTTTCCAGAGCAGAAGCCATTTGTAAATGAAGCTTGTAAAGGTTTGTTTCAAACATTTGTTGCCTCTAAACATGTTCAGTGGTTATGGACAATGTCTCTTTCAGTTTCTGGGGTAGAGGCATTTTTGTTCTTAAGATCATAAGCATCAATAGACCTGCAAGTACGGTGTATGTATGCTCTCTCTCCTGGAGATCAACAGCTACGAGTCTGTGGACTGCTTGTTTCCTTCCTAGAATCTTATAGAATCTCTGTTCAGAACATTAACAGACTCACATTAGTGACGTAAAAGCTTCTTGGCAGCCTGGGACTGATGTGATCTCTTATTTTTGTCGGCCTACAGTCTGCTAAGAACCTTTTGTCCCTGGTGTTGGTACACTTCTGCCTACCTAAGATGAACAGTCCTTTCGCCCAATATTTCTCTCCTGACTCAATGGAATCAAATGCCTCAGAAACCACAAAACACAGAAGGATTAAAAACACTGTCACAGTTGGTCTACAAGAAAATCTGAGTTGTTCTAACTGTAGAGCCCTCCACAGTTACTGAACCGAGGAGAGCTAGAGGGTCACTGTGCTTCTATTTACAATTCAAATACAGCACACTTTTGAGCCCTTGTTATTTAATTAGGGACTGTAGTAGGAGTTAAAAAAAAAATAAAGGTAAAAATCCCCAACATACTGACCCTTTCAAATGGCAAACTTCACCTAAGAGTCTCTCAAACTTTAGAGACACTTACTATGTTATTAATAAGGCCTGTACAACATTTTAGAGTTTCAGGGCTATAATTTACTAAGTAATTAGATACTGACACTATATATTCTTTAAAAATATAAAGTAGTTCAATAGCTTCACAGAATGTGCCTCTTTGTCTATAAAATCTTCTTAAAATGTTTTAAAATCATTTTCTAGGTGGTTAAGTAGGTACTTAGCCAACTCAAAGTGTCAGAGTTCTCATCTTATATTGCATTTCAGAGGTCAAGAACAGAAGGCACACAGTGACTTTTTAGAAGCTCACTTAGTCATACTTTATGGAGTGTGGCACATCCTAATTGCCTAAGTTACACAGTCATCACTTCCTGCTCTTCTACTTTGGCTCATGTAGCTGGTGTATTGGTAACTGATACCAGGAGACACACTGAGTATAGGAAACATAAGACTCTCCTGGCTTCGGTTCTCATAAAAGGTATCTGATTGCTTCTCAGAACCTTCTCTAGATCTTGATGTAGCACATTTCATTTACAGAAAGACAGAACAAGTCTGTGTTCTATTGTGTGACACAGTAGAAACCAGGTTATATTTCTAGCCTTATTTGTAACAACCCTATGTATGAATTTTGTATTTATAAGCATTTGCTAGAATCTCTCTATGGGGAAACTCAGCTTGAGGAATCCCAGGACTGCTCGCCCTCTTTCATGCCTCCTGGGGTGTGTGAGATAGATTTAAGTGATTCACTTTTTATCAGATGGGTGATTTCTCTTATGATTCAGCAATATATTCAGATCATTACATATTTAACATATACATATGTAAATGAGAGGCTATGGCAGCAAAGATACATGTAGATATATATATTGTACACACATACAGACATTCATATATAATATAAATATAATATAATAGTTATTCATTTTGAGTAAATTCCTGCATCATTTTAATTCAACTAAAGAATAAGGGATTCATTATTTAAAAAGTCCTGTCCATGTCAACATCACTATAAATAATAATGTAATCTAACTTTGAAGGAATTCAGTGTTGAGAAAGGTCCAGGGCAGGCTATGATGCACAAATCTTCAGTGGAGAATTCATCAATAAAATACACTAGTGGTCCAATAAATTATGAAAACATGGTATTTATCACTAATTTTCAAAACATTAAATATATTAATATCTCCATTAGGAAAGAAACACCATTAGCACTAATTAATGTGAATTTTGCCAATAATCTATACTCCAAGTTTTCTTATTGTTGTTCCTTCTTTCAAAACTGTCCATGTTCCTTAGATAAATTCTCCTTTATGGAACCATTATCTGAGCAAGTACTAAACCTGGGAGAAGTGACTAAAACTAATCGGTTCTGACCGTGAATTAAGTCAGTATCATAGGATCAGTAGGTTGGAGCATGAAAGAAAAAAAAGAATATTTTAATACTGGAATCTGAAATTAGGAACTGAATATATGAAGTCAGTAAACATTTCAACCCTTAGAAATGCACAAACAAACATCTGAATCAACATTTTGAGCTGCAAGTGTCCATCATGGCAAAACTCCAGAAGACTGATAAGCCTTGCATCTATTAGTGTGTGTGTGTGCATAACAGAAAACCCCAAATATATGAAACATATCTTCTGGACTAAATTTAAAAAGTGTCTAATTACTGTGACAAGATAGCTAATTATTATAAATATCACAAATATGATAAAATATTGATAAATATAAGTATTACAAGACCAAATTGATTGTGCACTGACTTATTCAGTGCATTTATTGAGTATGCATTCATACATGGCTGGTCGGTTTTTGAGTCATAACACAAACTGAAACAAAAAGAAAACAAAACCAGCAATAAATAAGACTAATCATCCTTTTTCCTGGAGATTAGCATTTGCATCCTTTCTTAGAGAGTGATTCTCAGTGGCCCTTCAGGCTGGCCTCAAGCTTCATGGGTTTCCTACCTCAGTCTCTCTGTGCTGAAAGTTCAGGTGTACTTCCATACCTGTACCACACCTGCCCAATTGTGTTGCTTTGTTATTTGTTTTGTTTTCTTTTGTCTTTTTTATTTATTTATTTACTGTTTGTGAAGCTAAGGATTGAAGACATGTACTTGCATATGGTAATTATATACTTTAATACTAATTACATTCATGGCTTTGCTTATCATTTAATTTAGCAATTGTAAAAAATGTGAAATTACTCTATATGGTCTTAGATATATGGTCTACGATACTGTATTTCATAGGAAGAAGTGTTTGAGTTGGAGACTTAAAGATGAGTGGGACCAATAAGGACCAATAAGGAGAAATTTGTGAACTAAGGCATGCCAGATGGAATTAAGCTAGAAGGTGTACAGGATGGAGCAAGGTGTATACAGGAAAGTTAAGATTTGAAGGCATCTTACATTCTCTGCACAAGTAATATTCAAAAGGAAGAGATGAGAAGAAAATATATAATTTTTTAAATGAAAGAAAAGGATATTGTGGTTTTGAGAGACTAGATAACTGCTTTAATGTATACAAATGCAGCCTGCATACTTTTGGGGTGGATAATATTGATGCCATGAATTTTCACTTCATCTCAACACACATGTGTCAAGTACGATTGTGTTTGCAGGAGAAAGGGTGTGACTCAAGTCCTGTTGATGGAGACAGATGTGTAACATGTCTACATGCCTAAGAAGTTTATCAGGTCATCTAAATGAGAGAAAGCTAGAACTGTTGCATGAGAAATCAATATTCAAAACATAAAACTGAGGTAAAAGAGAATCAATACAGAAAATTCTGCACAAGCAGAACCTTGACGCATGAGGAACCGTTGCTGTGGAGGTCTAGGAGCTGACCTCATGAGCACAGAAGAGAAGAGGCAGGCCAAAAACTGATGGCTCTTGGACCCATGCTAGGAGAGTGTTTTCACTCAAAAGGTCAAGGGTCGGTAAATTGTGGCCACCAGGCTAACTCCGACTTATTTCTATTATTTGATAAAGACCCAATCACATGAAATCCATTCATTCAGTGTTTTCGATGGCTGGCTTCATGCTTCAGTGATGGTGTTGAATAGATGGGACAGGCTCTCTGATCCACAGAGGTCAAATAATTATGGATCCTTCATAGAAAACTTTGCTGACCTTTCTATCAAAACATTATATCAGAATGGTTTTTAAGCCAGAAGTGATACTTTCTTTATTTGAACTAAACTGTATAAATATTATTCTTTGAACCTGAAATATATTTTAGACAACAAGCTAGTTGATTCATATCTAACAGCCTTTCAAAGGACATTTTGGGTATACATCAAAATTCTCCATTTTATGGGCAAAAATGCTTGAATTTTATGAAATTTATGTGAGTTGTCCAAGCTCCATGATCTTGGCATTTTGGAAAAAGATTGAATCCAGTTCTTTTGTGATTGTTTTTGCATGTGTTTATGCTTGTGTGGTATGCAAAAATATTATGTGCATTTCTACATGGATAGGGGTGCATAGCACATGCTTGCATGCAAAGGTTGATCTCAGATGTCTTCCTCAAAGCAAGTGTCTTCCTTAATTTCTCATTTGATATTATAACTCACCAATTTGACTACTATAGTTAGTTTGTTTGCTCCAAGGAGCTCTGTCCCTGTCCCCAAAGGATGAGGTTACAAACAGGACATCATATATGTGCCTGGCAATTGTGTGCATTCCAGGGATCCAAACTCTGTTCATCATGCTTGTAAATGGAAAACAACCAGGTCTTATAAATTAATTTATTGAACATTTATGGACTAAATGAGTTGTAAGGGAAGAAGGTATAGAACGAACTTAATGGTTTTAATGATTGGAAGGAGCTGTGCCCACGTGTAGAAGCAAAAAGCAATCCACAAATGGGGTGAGATAATTACACTGGCACAGCATGGGTATTTTTGAGTGTTTGAAGTGGATCTAAGTAGAGATAGGCACAAGATGTTGACTATGAACATCAAAAGCTGAAACTCAGAAGGGATACCAGGACTATACTAGAGATTCATTCACCCTCATCAAGAAGTGAAAAGTGGCATAGGATCACTTTTTATGTCCTAGTGAACTAGGGATCTCTCCAGTTAATACTATGGTATATATTCTGAGATCCATATACTGGTATCTTTCTCCCACATCCAAAGTCTACAGATGTAAGCTAACCAGAGGGAAACTGTCAGACAAATAAATATCAAATAAAATGCCTGAAAATATCCCTGGTAATCACAAAGATCATAAAAATAAAGAATAACAGAAGAACCACCTCCAGCTATAACAGTGGTTTCCAAACTGTGGACCCCTTTGGAGGCCGAACAATTCTTTCACAGGGCTCATTTAAGACAATCAGAAAATATTACGATTCATAGCAGTAGCAAGGTTACAGTAATAAAATAGCAACAAAAATAATTTTATAGTTGGGGGTCACCACAACATTAGGAACTGTGTTCAACTGTCTTAGCATTTGGAAAGGTGAGGACCACTGGGCTAGAAGAACCTATAGAGAGGTGATGAATCACATAAGGAAGCACCCATGGTAAGACCTAAAGCAGGAAAAGAAAGAGGGTAGAAAAAAACTTCGGATATCTGAATAAGATATAGACACTAATAAAAGTAATATACACAAAAGGCTCATTAATGGAGACAAATGTCTTCTCTTGGCCATCAGTATCAAGAGAAACTGGGTTGGGGATATGAGGGATTGTCTGAACTATCTTTGAAACTCTTTTGGAAATATGAAGTATCCTCAAAAGAAAGTTAATCATGCAATACAGTCATATTAGGTGGCAATGGGGTCTCAGACATCAAAGTCCAACCTTCTCCTTACTTCTCTAACTAAACAGACTCTCTTCCAGTTACAGATGCAACTTGTTTCCATAAACTTCATAATAGCCATCATCAGTTTCCACTGAGGATTTTTCAGTATTTTTTTAAAGATTTCTAAGATAAAATTGTTGTTTTTCACAACATAATCCCATTCTTTTAGATCACTGTTCAAGCCATCCTCAACACCTAGTTCTTTAGCTTTTTAAAGAACGTCTTGTAAATTACCAGTCATGGGAAGTAGAAAAAGACAAGATCTCCTGAGTAAATTGGGAGCATGGGGATCTTGAGAGAGGGTTGAAGGGGAGAGAAAGGAAGGGGAGCAGAGAAAAATGTAGATCTCAATAAAAATCAATAAAAAATAAATCAAAATAATGAGAAGGAAACAAACTTAGGTAGGGACAATTTTTTTGTAATTTTCTACTTGAAAATATCTCAAGAAATAGAAACTGGTATGAGATGGCTACTCAGTAATAAAAAGGATTCTGAACATATCCGTGAGGATTTGGAGGAGTGTTCTGTGCATCACCACCAACAGCCCTGGGGTCACAGCTTCTCCTGCCCAGTGGATGTCCAGATTACTTGTGAACACCTTTGGTGATAGAGGTCCTTCAACAAGTCATCACCGCCTACATGCTATTACTACATGCTACACTTGCATGTCCATGCTGCATGCTAAGACTCCAAAGTCTACCACCTGCATGTCCATGCTACATACTAAGTCTTGAGAGTCCACCACCTGCATGCCCATGATTCATGCTACGACTCCAGAGTCCACCACCTACATGTCAATGCTGCATGCTAAGACTCCAAAGTCTACCATCTGCATGTTCATGCTACACACTAAGCCTTCAGAGTCTAACACCTGAATATCCATGCTGCATGCTAATACCCCAGAGTCCACCACCTGCACATCTGTGCTGCATGCCAGGACTACAAAGTCCTCCTCTGCAAATCTTTGTAACTCATTAACATGCTGTTCTTTTAATTGCAAGACGGAGCCCCCTGACCACCAGCATTTATATTTATACAGAAGTGTACCCTACTACTTTTCTCTCCTTCCCTTTCCCTCTCTCCTCTTCTTCCCCTCCTCCAGACTTGTCTGGAATTTTGACACCGAATTTTGTTACATTTTTAATGCAGTTTTGTAATAAGGTCCAGGAAAACTTCACCTTGGACCCTCAAAACTGAGGATATAGGGTGGACTCCAGAGTCTGCCCTCTGTGTCCAAGAGTTCCCATGATCATCCCAGTTCTTAACTTCATTTTCCCATATATCATTCAATTGTTTGGAAAGCGGAAGCACAGCACAGACTTTAGCAGTTCTCCAATCAAAACCATAATGAAGCACTCCAACAGAGTGAATAGATCTTAAAAGCAGCTGGATACTCGGGAACAAAGTTTTGCAAACATTCTATGAAAGATAAGAACAGAGAAATACAATAAAACTGAAACAGCATAGAAGACAGCTTCTAAAGAAGAGCTTCAGTGGAATCCTCTTTTCCTATAGCAACTGTAAATAAAGGGTCACAGAGTCATAGGACTGTTGATAGAAGTCGGCGCTGAGGCTTTGATCGAGAGAAGAAAGCTGAGGTCCTGTTTTTCCTCACCAAATGTAGAAAAGATGCATTGAGAGATTCCTTGTTGGTATCCTGTTGTACTCTTATTTTCTTTGAAGTTCCTTATAGAACAGCCCTAAGCAAGTCCTTTTAAAATTGGTGTTTCCTAAGACAGATCACATAAAAATTAACAACCAATCCAAGACTTAAAGCTACATTTATTGTATAAAAATATAATTCACTACATCTAGTTAATATATAAGTTTAATGATTTAAAAACATAAAATGTAAATGCTATTTTATTTTTTGTTATTTTTTCTACTTAAATAGAAAACAGAATTTTTTCTTACACAATGTATTCTGATCATGGCTTCCCACACACAAATTCCTCAAACTTCTCCCCATCTCTCCTTCCATCTAAATGCTTCATTTCTGTCTCTCCTTACCTCAGAATTGGACAAAAAACGGAACAATATAAAATTCCAAGAGAAGGCACAAGAAACTGAGACCCCTTTGCACATTTCAGAGTCCCATTAAAAACACTAAACTGGAAGCCATATATGCACAGAGGACCTTCTGCAGACCCGAGCAGGCTCTGTGCAGCCTGCTTCGGTCTCTGTGCTCACCCAAGCTTTGCTCATCTTGATTTAGATGGCCTTGAATTCTTGGTGTCCTCTATCTCCTGTGGCTCTTACACTCTTACTGCCTTCTCTTATCCAGGGTTCCCTGAGCTCTGAGGAGAGGTTTGATGGAAACATCCCATTTAGTCCTGAGTGTTCCAATGTAACCCACCATATAAATAAACTGAAAGAAAAAAACAATATGATCATTTCATTAGATGTTGAAAGAGCATTTGACAAAATTCAACACCCCTTTATGATAAAGGTCTTGGAGAGATTAGGGATACAAGCGTCATACCTAAATATAATAAAAGCTATTTACAACAAGCCAACAGCTAATGTTAAATTAAACAGAGAAAAACTCAAACCCATCCCACTAAAATCAGGAACACGACAAGGATGTCCACTCTCTCCATACCTCTTCAATATAGTGCTTGAAGTTCTAGCAATAGCAATAAGACAACATAGGGGTATCAAGGGGATTCTAATTGGAAAGGAAGAAGTTAAGCTTTCGTTATTTGCAGATGATACGATAGTATATATAAGCGACCCCAAAAACTCCACCAAAGAACTCCTACAGCTGATAAACACCTTTAGTAATGTGGCAGGATACAATCAACTCCAAAAAATCATTTGCTTTCCTATATACTAAGGATAAGGAAGCAGAGAGAGAAATCAGAGAAGCATCACCTTTCACGATAGTCACAAATAGCATAAAATATCTTGGGGTAACTCTGAACAAGGAAGTGAAAGATATATTTGACCAACTTTAAGTCTTTGAAGAAGGAAATTGAAGAGGACACCAGAAAATGGAAGGATCTCCCTTGCTCTTGGATTGGGAGGATCAACATAGTAAAAATTGCAATTCTACCAAAAGCAATATATAGATTCAATGCAATCCTCATCAAAATTCCATCAAAATTCTTCACAGATCTGGAGAAGCCAATAATCAACTTTATATGGAAAAACAAAAAGCCCAGGATAGCCAAAACAATCTTATACAATAAAGGATCGTCTGGAGGCATTACCATCCCTGACTTCAAACTCTATTACAGAGCTACAGTACTGAAAACAGCTTGGTATTGGCATAAAAACAGAGAAGTAGACCAGTGGAAATGAATAGAAGACCCGGACTTTAACCCACAAACCTATATGAACACCTGATTTTCGATAAAGGAGCTAAAAGTATACAATGGTAAAAAGAGCATCTTCAACAAATTGTGCTGGCATAACTGGATATCAATCTGTAGAAGAATGAAAATAGATCCATATCTATCACCATGCACAAAACTCAAGTCCAAATGGATTAAAGTCCTCAATATCAGTCCGAACACACTGAACCTGATAGAAGAGAAAGTGGGAAGTACTCTACAACATATGGGCACAGGAGACCACTTCCTACGTATTACCCCAGCAGCACACACATTAAGGGCAGCATTGA
The DNA here is from genome assembly GCF_950005125.1 of Chionomys nivalis. Taxonomy (NCBI): domain Eukaryota; kingdom Metazoa; phylum Chordata; class Mammalia; order Rodentia; family Cricetidae; genus Chionomys; species Chionomys nivalis. The sequence continues at coordinate 11,018,606 of NC_080089.1, read as the reverse complement.
ATAAATGGGACCTCCTGAAACTGAGAACCTTCTGCAAAGCAAAGGACACTGTCACTAAGACAAAAAGGCAACCCACTGACTAGAAGAAGATCTTCACCAACCCCGCAACTGACAAAGGTCTGATCTCCAAAATATATAAAGAACTCAAGAAACTAGACTGTAAAAAACTGATCAACCTAATTATAAAATGGGGCACTGAGCTGAACAGAGAATTCTCAACAGAAGAAGGTCAAATGGCCAGAAGACACTTAAGGTCATGCTCAACTTCCTTAGCGATCAGGGAAATGCAAATCAAGACAACTTTAAGATACCATCTTACACCTGTCAGAATGACTAAAATCAAAAACACCAATGATAGCCTTTGCTGGAGAGGTTGTGGAGTAAGGGGTACACTCATCCATTGCTGGTGGGAATGCAAACTTGTGCAACCACTTTGGAAAACAGTGTGGCGGTTTCTCAGGAAATTCGGGAACAACCTACCCTGGACCCAGTAATACCACTTTTGGGAATATAGCCAAGAGATGCCCTATCATACAACAAAAGTATATAATCAACTATGTTCATAGCAGCATTGTTCGTAATAGCCAGAACCTGAAAACAACCTAGATGCCCTTCAATGGAAGATTGGATGAAGAAAGTATGGAAAATATACATATTAGAGTACTACTCAGCAGTTAAAAAAAAAATGACTTCTTGAATTTTGCATGCAAATGGACAGAAATAGAAAACACTATCCTGAGTGAGGTAAGCCAGACCCCAAAAGAGGAACATGGGATGTACTCACTCATAATTGGTTTCTAGCCATAAATAAAGTTCATTGAGCCTATAATTCGTGATCTTAGAGAAGCAAAATAAGAAGGTGAACCAAAGAAAAACATATAGTTATCCTCCTGGCTATTAACCTTCATCAGACGATGAAAGGAGACAGAGACAGTGACCCACATTGGAGCACCAGACTGAAATCCCAAGGTCCAAATGAGGAGCAGAAGGAGAGAGAGCACGAGCAAGGAACTCAGGACAGCGAGGGGTGCACCCACATACTGAGACAATGGGGATGATCTTTTGCGAACTCACCAAGGCCAGCTGAACGGGGTCTGAAAAAGCATGGGATAAAACCGGACTCGCTGAACATAAGGAACAATGAGGACTGCTGAGAAGTCAAGAACAATGGCACTGGGTTTTGATCCTGCTGCACGTACTGGCTTTGTGGGAGCCTAGGCAGTTTGGATGCTCACCTTACTAGACCTGGAAGGAGGTGCGAGGTCCTTGGACTTCCCACAGGGCAGGGAACCCTGACTGCTCTTTGGGGGCTGATGAGGGAGGGGGAGTTGATTGGGGAAGGGGGAGGGAAATGGGAAGCAGTGGCGGGGAGGAGGCAAAAATCTTTAATAATTAAATAAATAAATAAAAAATAGATAATATTATTTATCACATATGTGGTATATAGTCACTAGGAAGACCAAAGATAATGACATTAATATTCTTGGCACAGTATTAAATACAAATGCATAGATTACTGTTAGATTGACTCTGAAGGTGTTTCTATTTCATCTAATTGAAAAGTGAACTAAAATTGTGCAGTTAGACTTTGAATCAATTTGAAGGGTCATAAAAAACTTACTAATGACTCCTAAGGAGTGCAACTACATCATGTTAAAAAGCCAATTATTGTTTTCTGTGGGTTTACTGTGCTTTCTGTGGGTTTAACCCACAAATCCAACCTCTGTATTTGCAGTAGCTTTACAAATACACTATCATTGTGAAGTTGTCATCTATTCTGTTGTGGGTTTACAGCACTTAAAAGAGGAGTTTCATTCCCAAACCCGAAACCTGTAGCCTGGCACCAGACTATGTGAACTAATTAATTACTTTATTAACCAACATAGAACTACACATGAGTGCATGCATATGCAGTTATTCTGCTTATTGCTTTCTTTTTTATTATTTATTTATTTATTTTTATCATTACAAATTTCGGCCTCCTCCCCGCCTCCCCCTCCAATTTCCCTTCCCCTCCCCCGCTCCCCTCTCCCTCCCTTGCTCCCCTCCCCCTCCCTCTCTAGCCCAAAGAGCAGTCAGGGTTCCCTGCCCTGAGGGAAGTCCAAGGTCCTCCCCCCTCCTTCCAGGTCTAGGAAGGTAAGCACCCAAACAGCCTAGGCTCCAACAAAGCCGGTACATGGAGAAGGATCAAAACCCAGTGCCATTGTCCTTGGCTTCTCAGCAGCCCTCATTGTCTGCCATGTTCAGAGTCCAGTTTTATCTCATGCTTTTTTAGACCCAGTCCAGCTGGCCTTGGTGAGTTCCCAAAACATCAGCCCCATTGTCTCAGTGTGTGGGTGCGCCCCTCGCGGTCCTGACTTCCTTGCTCATGTTCTCCCTCCTTCTACTCCTCATTTGGACCGTGGAAGCACAGTCCGGTGCTCCAATGTGGGTCTCTGTCTCTATCTCCTTCCATCGCCAGATGAAGGTTCTATGATGATATGCAAGATATTCATCAGTATGACTATAGGGTAGGGCCATTTCAGGCTCCCTCCAGCGACAGAGAGAGTATGGCTGATCTCAGAGAATGTCGTGGTTTCCAAAGTTTCTTTTCTTTAAAATGTTGTAAAAAATAAATAAAAATAAAATGTTGTAATGTCATACTACTCTAGAAGGATAAATGTAACTTAGGAATCACTGTTAAAAACTATTGTGTGATCTGCATTGCTTTCAATTCACATTCAAAGTAACTCCCAGTCTACCAATAAAGAATTCACCTTGAATATGAAAAAGAATATCCAAGCAGTGGTAATAGCTTGGTTTTATTTTATACATCTGGTCATCTTGTCATTCCCTAAGGTTCAAAAATAAGCATCAGGTATGCATTGTTGTTTAAATGTTTTCAGCTCTCCCAGCAATGAATTTATTCTGAAGGTCTCAAAAGACAACTAAATACAAGCCAAAGTAAAGCTTTTTTATTTTCTCAATTTTGTGAGTCAATGCTTCAATTATCATTAGAATGAAAAGATAATTTTAAATCTGTTATGAAATAGAGTATGGTTCAATAGGTATGGGTCTGGTCTCTTTCATTGACAGAGATGAAACTGGACAAATGTTCATCAGTGATTCTGAGAGTCTCACTGCACAGAAGTTGCAAGGGTCAGCACACATTTTAAAGGGTCACGTGAAATTGTAAATTCTTCAACTTTCTAATAGTTAGAAACTTGAATTGCTTTCCACCCACACAAGTAAACAATTCCAGGTCTGCTTCACCTTGAATATGAAAAACAACTTTGTACGGGAAGCGAAATTATTGATCTCTCAAACTACAGACTCCAACTGTCTATGGTCATACAATTGATAAGCAGTTACTTGTCATAGTTCAAAGAATGCTGTGAAGTCATTATGTCAAAAGACAGAGAATAATAGAGACTACATCGTAAACCTTCCACTCTACTTCAGCTGTCTCAGAAAATGGACTAGCTTCTCTTATTTCTTTCACTTTCTATGGTGGAAAGAAGGAAAGAAGGCACAACAAAGCTACTTTTTGAAGAAACATTATTTTTTATTATTATTTGAGGACATTATAATACATAAAATGTATTTTGATCAAATCCAACACCCATTCCCTTGCTTCTGGTTCTTTCCCTATTCCTTCCTTTTGCCTATGAATTTTAAATGCTTGAAAAATCCAACTTATGCTCCCTGTTTTGGTAGGCAACATCCTTAAAGTAAACTCACTTTCCCTTTCTCAGCAGCCATCACTTGTCAATAGGTCCTTAACTAGACAGATGGTGAATGAAAATATTTTTATTAAAACTATGACTGTGGGAGAAAGACGGGAGAGGAAATAGGGCAGATGGAGGGAGAGATTTTTTGCTGTAAGTTGGCAATGAGTAGCATCTGAAATGCCTCTAAGGTGAACATTTCCACAATCATGATGTGAATGCCCATGTAAAGATTAAATATGCCTGTCATCTTAAGTGTGTATCCCCATTCACATATTAACTTCACTGGAGTTGGAAAAAGACATGTAGACATTGCAAAAGTTGATCGCGTGCTCAGAAAAGAGGTAGCACACAAGTGGAAATCAGGCAAAGGTGAAAACACTGCAGATCAGTTTCCTAAGGAAATGATATCTGGAAAGGAGACAACAACAGGAGAGAGAGAAAGAGAGAGAGAGAGAGAGAGAGAGAGAGAGAGAGAGAGAGAGAGAGAGAAAGGGAAACTTCGATGTCATATCCTAGAGATGAGTTTTCAGAAAAAGTCTTAAACAAATTGACTTTTGTGTGTGATGGGTAAGAGGTTGTTGCAACTGAATAATTTTCAATGGGTGATATGAATTAAGTATTCCACTTCTGTGTAATAGTAGCAATTGATTTTAGAACTCAAACTTAATCTCAAACATGGATGTTTTCAATATAATTTATTTATGATAGGAAGTTTTATGCAACAAAAAAGAATGTTAAGCATGTAGGTGAAGCACGAGAAATGGTAAAGCTGAGTAGCACATGATCCTATAGTGTAGATTTAGATAGATGTACACTTAAGCTTAGACACTTATGTAGACCTAATAACTTTACAAAATATTTTCTAGTACGTAAATAGAATTCTTTCATTTACAATTTTATTTTTGTTTTTGTCTTTCTTGAACATGTACTTTGAACAAAAAAAAGCAATTTTTAGCAATTTGATGTCTAGAATTCCCTAACAAAATAAGGTCACATTAACAGAAACCATGAAGATAACTAGTACCCTTCGCTCTTATTTTTTCTGATCTTGGCTCTTGAGTTCCTTTGTTTGTGCTAAAATGTTTCTTTACATTCAGATGTAATCCAGAGTTGTTGCATATCACTTAATCTTTACCAGTAGCAAAGGGACTAAGGCCTAGAATGGGTTTCTTCCTCTTTATTTGCATGTGAGGTTTGATTGGTTTACATTTATCAATAATGGAGATAGAAAGACTAACAGAACAAAATATTCACCAGATTGTGATCACAGTAATGGCGTTATGCAGACTCAGGTAGAATATGCGAACTTCTCCACATGAAATTTAGCACCCAAATTCACTTAACATGTGTCCCAGATGCCTAACCATGCATTTAAGCTTCATATGCAGATCAGCAGCAATGACAGACAATAAATAATAAAACACACAAAATTCTGAAAAGACATTTCCTTTCTCAAGCCTTGTTAGTAACAACATATATAGCTATATATTTTGGTTTCTTCTTTTTAAATTGTTTGAAATTAAATATTAGATGTCAAAACGAATAAAAAGTTAAAGGTAAAATATTGTATGTATTCAATAATAACATGCTTATTGGGTTATCAAAATTGTTCTAGAATTCAGATATTCTTATCATTATTAACAATTTTAGTATATGTATTATAGACATGATTGGTCATTTTTTGGAAATTTGCAATGATCAGCAATAAACATTTTAAAATTGGCTATTATTTAATAATGTAGGAGTCCAATACTAGTAATATTTTCAAGAATAGTTGAGCATTTAAAATATATCATGTGTCTTGATATTTAAGCTCTTAGGTCTGTTGGCAACTTAGATAATTCATGAATTATCTAGATTCTAGAGTATGTATTATATTATATATTATAAGTATATAAAAATATATTATAGAGATTTTATAGAATCTAGAGTCTAGAAAATCCAGCTGTTTCCTATTCAAATACTAAAATACTGAGTTTGAAAGATTTGTGGTTTTTGGTACTAGAAATGGGCACTGTTTGTAAAGAAGAAGAAGAGATTCTCTTGTGTAAGTTTTTGGGGGATGACATTTGGGGATGCAGTAGACGTACAAGTAGGAAGTGGGCTGTCACTTTCCTTTTAAAATAGTGAGGTCTATGCACACACCCCAGAGGTCCAGGATGCAGCAAAGAAATGAACCTTAAGTGAGAATGTCAACTTCAGTACTAGGCCTAAATTCTCCATCGTAGAGCCTTTCAGTGACAATGATTTTGTGATGTTTAATATGTATTTGTTTTTGAAATTTTAACTTTATGTAAATATAAAATTATATAGGAATATTTAACTCTTGTTTCCCAACCAAAAATTACAACAAGTAAATCATTCTTATACAATTATATTTACCTAGAGGATGTTTCTTACAGTTTCTCACTGTTTTCATAAGCTGAAACAATGCATATCTTCTCAGTGAGTTACAGGGGCTTGCGTTGGGAAAAAATAGTCCTGTGCACAGTTTTATAGACAGGCAATACTTGTACCAAGCACTGAATAAGGGCAGCTTACTTAGTCTTTTTGCTAATCTTCTTAAGCAGATATTGTTTTTACTTTGAAAATGAACAAGATGAAGGCCTAAAAGTTTAAGAAATTTATCTAGATGCAGAGAAGTACAAAGGTTCAAAACAGCAGTAAAATCTAGGACTGATTGGTTCCAAGCCCACATCCACATTTGTTAGCTTCTGTAAACTAGTATCAATTATTATCCAAATGTGTGACATGCTGTAACTTTCATTTCTTTTAATTTATTTATTTAGTAGATGTATTTACTTATGTCTCATGGGACCACTCTGTGATGCATTTGTGGAAGTTAAATGACAACTTGTGGGACTTTGCATTCTCCTTCTGCCATGGGGGTATGCAGAAATGAAACCTGATAGTTGAGCCTGGCGATGGGCTCCTTCCCCTGAGTTATCTAGCTTATGCTTGTGCTACTCTTGAAGATGGATTACTTTGAAGCTTCAGAGGTAAGTGGAGGAATACAAAACTCAAAAGTTAACTCCAAGAAAAGTCTCTCCTCTTTGACATTGTGTCTCTTTCCCAGAATGCAGCATATTTCGTTCCTCTGAGATATATGCTACCCATAGAACCTTGAACTTGTGCAGTCAACAGTACTCCAGAAAAGGATTTTCCAGTTGCCCACTTACTTGAAATGCTTCCCTATCTTATTTAGTTCTCATTGCCTATATTACATAAGAACTGTATTTTTAAATGTTTCTATTTTTTGAAATTAAAGTATAATTACTTTGTCCCCCCCTTAATTTTACTACCTTCTCTCAATCACTCTTAAGATAATGGCTTCTTTTTCTTTAATTGCTGTTAAGCATACATAAATGTTTTACTTAGTCAGCATGCCATTTGCTGATCAAAACACACAATATATAAACTGCATAATTTATACTTCCATAAGGAAAGAATACCTCAGATGCTAAGCAGTGCTTTCTGGTAAAAATAAATAAATAAATAAATATAAAAAATAGAAGAAACAGTGACTGAACTTGACTCTGGCCTTCCTTTAGATACAATATTACTTCACTCAGATGAGATTCTCCTGAAGGAATGACTCACAGTTCATTTGGGACAAACATAAGTGAGCAGAACCCAAATAGTCCCATGACTCCAAAATGTCCCACTTCAGACTTCCGTGCAGAAATGCATATGGTCAGACTTCTCCCTTTGCTTTGGCATAAAATCTTTGCATATAATGATGATTATCATAAAATTATATTCTTTCAAGCACCTATCCCTACTAGTTGAGGTGTTATTGAAAATGGCAGCCTGGGAAAAGAGAAGGAATTCTCTTTAAGGTTGTGGCCCTGCCCTCTTAGATCCAAAATATTTCAGGGGTTGGGCTCCCGTCCATGAATATAAGGGCAGCAAAATTAGATCTACGAAGTTATTTTTTTGTTGTTGTTTTTTTCGAGACAGGGTTTCTCTGTGGTTTTGGAGCCTGTCCTCGAACTAGCTCTTGTAGACCAGGCTGGTCTCGAACTCACAGAGATCCGCCTGCCTCTGCCTCCCGAGTGCTGGGATTAAAGGCGTGTGCCACCACCGCCTGGCTACTGAGTTATTTTTTAAAAGGACATGAAATTGGGATGGCAGGTGCAGGGATTGGGGAGAAGAGTGAGGGTGAGTATGGTCAACACAGAGTAGCTGCATATAACAGGCAAAAAGAATAAGAATATTAAACTATGTTGTATTATATTATATTCTAGTCAGTGGCACATGACTTTAATCCCAGTACTTGGAAGGCAGAGGCAGGTGAATCTATGTGAGTTTGAGGCCTTCCTGATCTGCAGAATGAGCTCTAGAACAGCCAGAACTACACAAAGGAACCCTGCCTTGAAAAACAAGAATAAATAAAGAAACTTAATTAAAAGGCTTCTATTCAATAATATCATGTAATTAGACTATTTTCTCTTCTCATTAATCACTCAGTTATCCCAGCTAGCCCTGCTTCTAATTTCATTGTTGTGCTTTGTTTGTGTTTTGTGTATGTATTGTAGACATTTTAGAGAAAACATAATAATTACATGAGTCTTTCCTTTTCTTTTTATATGATGATGCTTGGCTCCATACATTTCTTCATAGGTGACTTAATTTTGTTCCTTATGACTGAATAAAAGTTCTTTCATTGCAAAAAGCTCAAAAGCTTCTAAACAACACATGAACCAAATGAAGACAGTTCCAGAATGGGAGAAGGTCTGGAGGATATAAAGAATTTTTTAAAAATTAAGTACCAATAAACCAAACAATCCAGTCAATAAATCAGTAAATCATATAGAGAAAATAAATATGAGCTTGTGAAAATATTCTAGACATTTGCTAACAAAAAACAGTACATGCTAACTGTAGTGAGATCCCATCTCGTCCAGGTCAGGATGGCTTTAAGAAAACAAATACTTGTAGAGCTATGGAAATCCTTGAGCACTCTGGTGGAATTTTAAATTGGCCCAGATTCAATGGAAGTCAGTCAAATCAGTCTTGAATGCATTTTCATTTTATTCTAATCTTTTTTTAAGACTGCTGAACAAACTTAACAAAACAATGCCCCTTTATGAGTCTTTCAATCTGCATGAATCCCCTCTAGGCCTAGAGTTCTAATGAGGTCTGTGAGTTCGGATCACTGTAAGGACTTGATGAAATTTATAATCTCAATAACAGCCAAACAGTTTCCACTAGGACTAAAGGAAGACCTGGGAGACTATCACTTTCAGTAGACATGGTTTCATGTCTCTGAGAAGAACAGAAACACTGAGGAAAGTTTCACATGTATGCATAAGTTTCTGTATTCATGGGTATTTTCATTGGCAAATGAAATACTATGAAATATTGAACAGGCATGATACTTTATTTCTTAAATTTGGGAGAGTTCTTTACTTGTTACAGATCAAATAAGTGTCTTTCATAACAAAAGACATACACAAAAATGAAGAAAAATAGAAAAAATGCAAGTTTCCATGTAGTCAAAATTAGCATGCTCAGAAGGTTAAAGGGGAAAGGGTGGTTTAGGACATGGGAAGGAGTGTCGAGGTGGCTTGAATGCATAGACAGTAATCACATTTTATTCAAAGATTCCAGATCTTATTAATGACACAGCCTGATGCTGGAACCCTTGGCTTCTTATATATGGTGATGAATTAGAGTATTTTCACTTATCAGAATAATGGAATCAACCTCCAAACTACAGAAAAATCCTGGGAGAGGTCAGGTTCACTCTACTTTAGTGAAGGTGAGGAGGGGAAAATATTTTTTAACATTCCCCAGGAGAAGAATAAAGAAGATAGGTATTGGTTAAGTATTTAGTAACTGAGAACTATTCTATTTAGAGATTAGAAAATAGTTACACAAAATACCAGACTGTGTATCACTACCCTGAATTCAAGAAGGAAATAGCTATAGAAGGATTAACAGTTTTAGTGGAAAGCGAACACTTGGATTCTATAAATGTCTAGAAAGAGAAGTTGATCCCATGCATTAAGAAATATTATTGGGGTTTTAATTTTGTTAAATTATTGAAAGATTTCCTCCTTTCTGTTTCCATACATAGCTATCTTTACTAATTCATTTATTTTATTCATTTACAATAATTAATTGCCTAATGAGAACTTAAAAGTCACAGATGGCTAAGTGCTTTGTAATTTCTTTATTTATTTAATATGTCAATAACTGTATGTAGCTTAAAAATACTCCATTTAGTAAGATGAATAAATTGCTAGTGTGTTTTGAAAAATAACAAAACTCTTTGCTATTAAATCAACCTTTTTGTTAAAAATTTTATTTTTGAAATTTGTATGTGTGAAATCGGAAGACATTATTTTTGTTTTCATTTGTGATGGTGCATGTGTGCATGTGTGCAAACACGTGTGCATGCATGTGTAAGCATGTCATGGCAACATGTAGAGAGCATAGATCAACTTTCTGGAATCTTCAATTTTTCTTCTGCCATGTATGGCTCAGGGATCAAACTGTGGTGTTCAGATTGGCAGCAAGCACTTTTCCCTGCTGAATGATCTCACTAGCCCTCATTTTTCTTTTTTTAACAAACTTATATTTCAAAAAATATGTGTAGCTATTGAGACTGTTTCAACATTCTTGTACATGTACTCTATTTTTCTTCTATTTATTCATTGTCTACAGTAGGTTTAAAACCTCTGCTTCTAGAGAATTTTACTCTCTTAGAGACGACTATGAAAACCTAAGGAAAGAATTGTAATTGTTTATGTCATAACACATAGATTAATTTTTTTTTCTTTTTTTCTACATGGACAAAATAGGAACTATGCACACTGGCATAATCAGAGATTCTAAAAGCTCACAGGGTGTACTTGTGTGCTATATATCTTAATCAATCTTCTCATCATTGATTAACCACATTCCTGCAAGCCAGTTTCACACAACTCACATAGCCAGGTTTATTAAAACCCTTATTTCACATTAACACCCATGTGAGTGAAATTACTGCCTAGGCTACCGAGCCTGCCATAGATCCACCCTCTCCACCGCTTGCTAAGCACTGCTCAGTCTGAAGATGGGAATTGCCTACCCTGTATTCACAACTCTTTTCTGTTACTTTCTTCTATCACTCAAGGGAAATTTACATCCAGCTGTTGCTGATTTCAAATGTGCTAAGAAGATAAAAGCTTGTTGAAGCTTCTTGAGTAAAATGTGGGCAAGGCCCAATGGTCCAGCTTCTGTATACACTATACACACTCCACTTACCTTATGGTTGCAAGCACACCTAAGCAAACAATTGCATTCAAGAATGACCATCAAGAAACTGCCCACAGGATTTTCTAATGAAATTCTCCCAACACACCATTAAAGATTCAAATAAACTCACAGCAAAACAATTAGCAATGTATAAATTTCTATTAAAAACCAAAGTCCCAGACTAAATAAAAGAGACTAAGATTGTTAGAATATCTAGATATTTAGACTTGACTCTTTATGAAATAATTTGATCTAGTTTCATAGGACCCTCAATAACATTTGCATTTGAATTTTTCTTCAATCTAAAAGTTAATCACTTAGAAACAATATCAAGTCTTTATGAATGTGAGTATGAATCATGCCATGGAAGAGAAGTGTTGTGTGGAGCGGTGGGCTGCATCCCGCCACCCAGCTGGCTTTACCTGAAATAATTACACAGAAACTGTATTCTTTTAAACACTGCTTTGCCCATTAGTTCCAACCTCTTATTGGCTAGCTCTTACATATTACATATATTACATAATATATTACATATATTACATAATATTCTGTGTAGCACCACAAGATGGCTTACCAGGGAAGATCTTAACCTGCGTCTGTGTCTGGTGGGAGAATCATGGCGACTGCCTGACTCGGCTTCTTTCTCCCAGCATTCTGTTCTGTCTACTCTGCCTACCTAATTTTCTGTCCTATTAAAGGGCTAAGGCAGTCTCTTTATTTAACCAATGAAATTAACACAAAACAGAAGACTCTCCCCCATCAGAGAAACCAGTAAAATCTGACTAATACTCCTTATTTAAATGTTTAGAATTCTCACACCATGGGTTAGCAAGCATTCTTCCCTGAAACAATCAAGGTGCACTATATGCTTGATAAATAGTAAGGTTAAAAAAAATGTTGTCATTTGGCTTAAGGAAAAGTATACTATTTTTGTTTTCAATTAAATAAGGAATCACACACTCATACACACACACACACACCTCCACAAACACTGAAAAAAAATTTCTTAATATCTATGCCCTATATGGCTTAAGATTTATTAGTTTTGTAGCAGTTAAATTACTAAAACTTGGAGTCATTTCTGTTTAAAAATACCCCCTATAAATATATAGTTGTGAATAACTTTCAGAGGTAAACTCTAAATCTATAGAATAAGTTGTGATCCACACAACTATTTCCAAATAACAAGGGGGAGCTCTTCCCTGGAACAAAATTTACATAGTTTTACTTCTATGAGAGTTCCAGTATTAAAAAAAAATGGTTTCAGTTGAAAAATAAGTAAATAAATATATAAATGCCCCTGTATTCTCCACATTTTACAACTTTTAAAATAAAACCCCACTCTTTGGTTTACACTTTTCACACAAACACACACACATACACACAAACACACACACACACTGTAATGGATTATTAAAAATTGTTGCGGATCCCCGAATAGCTTCCTGCAGGATCCCTGGTGGTGGCAGGCAGTGGGCAGGGGGTCCCGAAAGAAGCCTGTCCTAGGCAGGCACTGTGCATGAGACCATGCTGCAGGTCTCCAAAAGGTGGCTGGTCCCTGGTGTTCCGGGCGGCGAGTCATGTGGCGGCAGTGGGCAAGAGACAGACTGATAGGCACACCATGCAGAGTGAGGTTGGATGTTTATTTAGTGGTTATGGAAGGGAAGGGAGAAGGGGGGAAGAACACAGAGAGAGAGAGAGAGAGAGAGAGAGAGAGAGAGAGAGAGAGAGAGAGAGAAGAGAGAGACCTAAGCTGCCTCTTCTAGCGGGAGCTGGAAACGAGAGACTAAGCCTAAGGCTGCAAACAGGAAGGAAGACCTGCCTGCCTCAGCGGATGGGGAGAGAGTGGGGCAGATGGGGGAGGGAGTGGGCGTGGTTTGTCTCTTAAAGAGACAGATCATTATATATACACACACACACACACACACAGATTACTTAATTTTATTTATTTGTTAATTTAAATACTTTGCATGCCTTTGACATTACCTGAAAGAATCAATGCACATGTACTATCTGATAATGTCAGAGACATCAATAGGGAATGCTAAAAGATAAATGTAACTGTTGAAAGATTGAACTACTTCCCCTGCTGAGTATGTGCTTGATGATAAGATACTGTAACACTTTTTTTTTTTTTTTTTTTTTTTTTTTTTTTTTTTTTTTTTAGTTTTTCAAGACAGAGTTTCTCTGTGGCTTTGGAGCCTGTCCTGGAACTAGCTCTGTAGACCAGGCTGGTCTCAAACTCACAGAGATCCGCCTGCCTCTGCCTCCCGAGTGCTGGGAATAAAGGTGTGCGCCACCATCGCCCTGTGATACTGTAACTCTTAAACTAAATCTTATATTACTGTAGGGCAAAGGGACAGCTGGAGGAGGAACCAACCAATCACTGACCACCTGACTCTGAACCCAGAGCCAGTGAAATAAACACACCCTGGATTTGAGACCTAAGCCAGGGAAAGAAATTTCTTTATCCCGGAACCCAAGACCAAAGAAAAGTGCTCTGACTCTGAAACTAGTGTCAAAGAAACACACTTTGTTCCTAGAATCAAAGCCAGTGAAAAAAATATGCCCTGGTCCTAAGATTAGAGTCAAAAAGCTGAAAAGGACCAGTGAAAGAAACACAGTTTAGCCATGTAATCTGAGCCACCTCTGACCCTGCCCAACTGGCCAATTGCCCAACTGAACCAACCAATTCCTGGACAGGAAACCAATCAATCACTGAGTGCCCTGACTCTGAACCCAGGGCCGGTGAAATAAACACACCCTGGATTTAAGACTTGAGCCAGGGAAAAAAAATCTTTATTCCTGAATCCAGGATGAAAGAAACATGCCCTGACTCTGAAACTAGCACCAAAGAAATACACCTTGTCCCTGGAATCAGAGGCAGTGAAAGAAATATGCCCTGGTCCTAAGATATGAGTCAAAAAACTAAAAAGGACCAGTGAAAGAAACAGTTTGGCCATAAAGTCAGAGCCATCTCTGCTCCTGACCACTAAACTATCTAATCCCTGAGCAGGGAAAAATTAACCAATCCCCCTTCTTCCTTGAAAAACTCTGCCCTTAAGGAGCCCTATATAAGCCTCTCTGCCTGTTCAGTTAGAGGCCCCAGTTACTCTCTCCCTGGCAGAGACAGTCAGTCTCCTGGACTCCTCTTTCCCAAATAAATCTCTTTCTCAAAAGAGTCTTGAGTGATGACCTTCATTCAGACTAGAAGAACCTGTCTGGGATGTCCTTTAGGGGACTGAGCTGAAAAACATTGCCTAGGGGGCCTCAGCAAGGCAGAGCAGAACAGAAGAAACTTGCTAGGATGCTCCTAATGGGAGCTGAGCAAGGCCAGGCAGAAAAAAGTAACTTTTCTCTATAGCCAGAGGAGATTGTTGCATTTCCTCAGGGGCTTCCCCTTTAACAGAGTGTTAGCAAAGGGAGAAACATCTTGGGCTGGAGAAGAAGCAGATAGCTCTGCCAGGATGTTACCTTAAGGGAACAGAGCAGAACTCAGCTGGAGCGGCTCTCCAGGAGAAGAGCAGGATCCATCCCTATATCCTGCAGGACACCATTCCCCACCACACCCCAGCTTCAATTAGCCTGACTTCTGGATAGTCAGGACACCTTTCCTCCAGGGCTGAGCTATCCCATTGCAGGTCCAGCCTCCAGAACTGCCCTATTGCTGCTCTAAATATATCCTAGCTTCCTGATAGGTCAGGATATCTCTGTAACACTCCAACTGTAACACATTCCCCTACACTTACTGCTTGAAAGTTTCATCTTCTTATCTAATGTATTTTATTGTCACCTCATGTCCCTTCCCCAAGCCCCTCTCCTGCTGCAGCCCTGTTTCCTAACAAATTTGACTTCTACATTCTTGTCTTATTTTAATGTGAGACACACTGAATTCATCTTTTTGTTAGAATATGGGTATGAAGTTATGCATTTGAGCAAGGGAAACTTAGCACTGGCTACACCACTAAAGAAAATGACAATCTCCTCTCCCAGGGGGAGCTGTAATGCTTCATGATCTCTCCCCTATCCATGACAGCATGTTGGATGATAAAATGACTATTGATGGAGGATGGATGAGGAACCCAAGTGGCTAATGGACTCCTGCCCTGAGTACCATCAGGCAATGAATCATAACTAGATACCTGATTTATTCATCCATCAATATGTCCTCCCTTCCTTCCTCCTTTCCTCTCGTTATCTCTCTCCCCACTCTCTCTTTCTCTCTCTTTCTTTCTAGTTTGGGGTGTTTGATTTGACTGAAAAAGACAAAAAATGCAAAAATTATGACCAAGCTTTGTTTTGCAACCACACACACACATACACAAACCACCACCACCAACACCACAATGAATATCGACAACAAAATACTATTTTTCAGATTAAAAAAATCTTTAAAATGGAATGGAGCTGCTGAGGAGTGACAAAAGGAAAATGAGACTTAAAACCACAAGGAAAGAAGAAGCTAGAATATTTCTTCTCTACCCAGTCCTATTGGAAGGGTACTGAGGGTTAGCTGTTATCTGATCAATAGTAGATCCTTCTGAGGATGTTCTGTATCTGCTTGGCCTCTGTGTAGATAACATTTCAAGAAAGTTATACTGTTGGATTTGAATGAATATTTGTATAAACAATTTAAATAGAAGAGTGCTATGTATAACACTTATTTGTATGTTCTGAATTCATATTGTTTCATATTTATTTACTCAGAAGTACACCCTTGTTTTACTGGTTTCTTGATGGCTTTTGCATCCCTCCTGTCTCTATCACACAGCACAGGTTATACTGTCAGTTTTGGAAAAGGATTCATTGCAAACCTCTGTGTCTTTATTCAAATTCATAAAAGCTAAGTTATTTTCAGTTTTCCTCTTAAAATATTTCAGAGGTAGCTAAAGTTTCCAAATGACACACAAACTTCATCCATCTCTAACTTCAGTAACCATACCATAAGCTTGGTACCTTTGCCACTGCGTTCTATTCATAAGATAAGCTTTTGCATATTTACAATGCATGCAATATGGCTTGTGTCTTATTCTTATCTGGGTCCCATCCCAAATTACTAAAGTTAAACTGTAAAAATCCTGGTAAGCGGATTGGTTATAGCAACTGTGTGAAGAGATGCATATGAGGTTTCTATGCTATGAAGGAGTCACAAGACTAGATAACTCTCTGAATATCTAAAGAATGTGGTTCTCTGAGTTAACCCCAGTATTTCTCTCTCACAAGGTCCACTTTTAAATGAATTAACCCTGATCTTTCTCAAACTCTTCCAAGATTTCACTTACAATCTTACAAGAGCAGTGAAATCCACTTGCAAATGTACAAGGGCAGTGATATTTTCACACAATATCCAGGCAAGACAGGAAGGCCGGTATCTTTGAGGAACATAGCTATACAAATTCCCATAAAACACTAACAAACCAAAGACAATGCTCATTAAAAGGCTAATTCAGCATGACTGAGTGAGCCTTACCTTTGGAGTCCAACTGTGGCTCAGTGTATGTAAGCCAGTCAACGTGAAAACATCAAAAGATGGAGGGTTATAATCACATGATCACCGAACATAGCTTATGCTGGAGAGGAAGTGGGGTAAATGAAACACTCCTTCATTGCTGGTGGGAATGCAAATTGGTACAGTCCCTTTGAATATCAGTATGGAGATTTCTCTGAAAATTAGAAAACAACCTTCCTCAAGATCCAGCCATACTACTTTTCAGTATACACCCAAAAGTAGCTCAATTGTACCACAAGGACATGTGCTCAAAGACTATGTTCATAAGAACACTATTTGTAATAGCCAGAACACAGAAATAACCTAAATTCCCCTCAACTGAAGAATGGATAAAGACACTGTGGCACATTTATACAATGAATACTACACAGAGGAAAAAAAATAATAATGACATCTTGAATTTTGTGGCCAAATGGATGGAACTAGAAAACAGTGTATTGAGTGAGGTAACCCAGACCCCAAAAGACAAATATCATATGGACTCACTCATAAGTGGTTTTTAGAACTAAAGACCAAAAAATCCAACCCAATCTACAATTCACAATCCCAGAGAACATGGACAACAAATAGGACCTTAAGAGAGACATACATGGATATAATCTACATGGAAAGTAGAAAAAGAAAAGATCTGAATAAATTGGGAGCATGGGATCATGGGATAGGGTAGAAGGAGAAGGGGCTAGAAGGGAGGGGAGGAGAGAAAAATATATAGTTCAATAAAAACAATCTAAAATGAAAGAAAAAAATAATCACATAATCTGCACAAAAGATGACCTTCACAAATTGAAGAACATTTCATGATAAAACACTTAAATGCCCAAGATTTCTATTTAACACAATATTGGGAGTCATATCTATTGCAATTAAACAAGAAAAAAAATTATACCAGTAAATAAGAAAGGAAGATACTGAATTACCCATCCATGGCTAATGTAAGGATTTCACAGATCTGTTAGAATTTACTTGACAAAATTAAATAATAAAAATAGCAGGCAAAATCAACTGTGTGTTTCTGTAAACTAGCAATGAGCAATAGAAAGCAATGTTCCAAATACCACTTACAATAGTAACTGTCCTCACCTTGGTAGGCTTTTACAGGAAAGTAACTCTGGATGACTTAAATAGCTGACATTTAGTTCTAAAATATTTGGAGACTGGAAGTCTTATTTCCTAACACCAGAAGAACCAGCAGATTCTGGTGTGGGTTCTTAAGCAGATGACATATTGATGACATGTAACAGAAGCTTCACATGGAAGAAAGAGGTCTTGAGAACTCTCTGGAGTCTTTTTCTGGGAACCCTTCCCCACTTAAATGAGCTTCCATCCTGTCAGACAGTAATTTCAACATCAGCATTCTGAGTAACTTTCAGTCTAAAAAAGCAAGGCACTCCCACACAGCTGAAAATTTATAAGAAAATGTAAAACTATTATTAACATTGAGATGCCCACTATAATTTTGGTTTAATAAATATAAGATCATGGAGATAAAAGTATTTAGATAAATACAACAATATTTATTAAAATAAGCCCCGTAAACTTGGGTCTAATTAGCTTCTATCAAATAATTTATATCAGGACTTACTTGCGTAAGTTGCTTAATCCCTCTCAACCTGAAATTCTCATCAGTAAATGTATATTGCATCAACTTTACACTGTGGAATTTTAAAATCTATACAAAGCATCTTGCATTAGTTTAGTTTGAAAATAGTTATAACCACTTGAATGAATAAAATAATTGTCTTTGAATATTTACAATGATTTGGATGCAATAAATTCTCAAAGTGTCTAGGAAGAGTGACTCAGTGGCACCGTTCTTCTGGTTTACAGCAGAAAGCACTAGGAAAGACCATGGGAAGTGGTGGCTGTCCTGGCCCACCACTCTTCACCTCTGATTTCCTGGAGAAATTCCTGTGAGTTGCTGCAGAATTAGAAATGTGTGAAAAGGGCCAAGTTCATTAACATACACCCTGATTCTATGAGCATATGTAATTCATTGACAGACAACCTGATTATCTGAGCATATATACGTTTTGTAGGATTCTAAGAATTATAGTATTTGCACATTCTCTTTTTATTACATTCATTATCTGATTTCCCCCCTTAAAAAGCCATGGATTGATTAATCCTCTGTTTTGTTTGGTAAAGTAATAGAATCTATAACTAAACATTTAGCACTTACTCTGTCTCTGGTACTATTAAACACTTACAAATATAAAGTTAATTACAACTCAAATCATTAAGAAAAATTAAAAGTGAATGATCATTTTTCATTAAGAAATTCTATCGTCGTTGTATTATGTAACTTATGACTTAAATTGGTCAGTGGCATAAGCATAGCTCAGTCCTGGTTGGATAGGCTGCCTAATATGATACATTTACCACGGAAGACCATGCATAAACATAATTTACTTAGTAAAATGCACTCTTCACCCCTTTTAAGGAACTTTAGGAAATTTATTTTTTAATTGTCCTTGACTGAGCATGCACCTTTTTTTAAAGTACTATTCAGCATCCAACACACCCACTCATTTGTGTGCTTCTGTGTCTATATGTGCTTCTGTGTCTATATGTGCTTCTATGTCTATATGTGCTTCTGTGTCTATATGTGCTTCTCGTGCTTCAGTTTGGCTCTTTATGTTCTGTCTGCTCAATTTGTCCTATTAAATTTTGTTTCTATTATTTGATTTTATTATTACTATTTATAGGCCTGTTTGATTTCTGATGGGAGAAAGAAAGCACGTGGATTTTGGTGGAGGAAACATAGGGAATATCTTGGAGAATCTGGGGGATTAGAAAGCATAATCAGAATACATTGTATGAAAAAAATAATTTTGAATTCAAAAAAGGTCTGAAAATCTATTTTTGAAAATCTGGGAAAAGGTTAAGTTATGGCAGAATTTTGCAGGATATTGCTCAAATTATTTTGGTTTTTTTTGGATTTTAGTTTGTTTATAGCACAATATTTAAGATATTTAAGTTGCTAAAGTATTATAATATAGTGTATGGGGATTTTCATGTAATTACAGTCATTAAAATTAAAACAACTATATTTATATACATATGTGTGTATAATATATGGACTCAAAATTATACATAACCTCAGCAGAAGAACAGATGTTTCTGACAAACAGTCTACAGGGCAAACACTGTGGGTGATATTTCAGTTAGAGCATAGGAGTTAAAGAATTGTGAGCTTTTAGAAAATATGCTTCTTTCTAGTTTATGTTTTTGGTAAAGCTCAATGGAAGTTTCAAAAGGAAACTTTTATTAAAATGCATAACACATGGCTTGATTTTTGTATTATAGGGCCTTTTATTAAGGTAAGAATATTGAAGCTATTTAAGAGCTTTGAGGCTTTTAGAAAGAAAGGGATTAGGGAAGAGCCCAGCTTTTCATATTAGAAGAAGATCTAATGAAAATTAATTGCCCAGAAGTTTGCTTCTTCGTGTCTGTCTAATGGCCTCCGCACTGACAAACTCCAGCAGGAATGTGTGCTTCTGCCTTAGCCCAGGCTGTGTCCATCTTCTGCTTGTCCAAGCCATTCCTCTCATATTCTGCTTGTACTATATTCTTATTGTTTTTACTCTAAAAACAAAGAATGTCTGCTGATTTTACTCTGAGCTCACTTGTCGATATTTTGTGGCATTTTTCCAGCTGGCCAGTTCTCTGATAAGTCACAGTACCTTCTGTCCTGCCTCTAGGGCTGTGTCTGTCAGCATTGCTGGCACGTGTTTCTACTCTGCATTGAGGATCCTATTTGTAGTGCCCTGGAGAACTCAACCCTTTCATCATAGCTGAGCACTTCAAAATGCAAATAAACTCCAGCTTCCTGAACACTTCATCTCTTTACAATTTCATTAAACAGCAAGAATACTACTCCAGCAGCTAAGTGTGTGTGTGTGTGTGTGCGTGCGCGCGCGATGTTGACGTTGGGAGGAAAAAATCTGGTGAGAATAAGTAGTTAATGCAAGAGAGCATTCTCAACTTAGATCCCCTGTTCTGAGGTATGGGATGGGGAGGAAGGAGGAGATAAATGGCTACAACACAAATCTAATGCTTTTTCCTTAAACAAAATTATGACTAAACCTAAGTTTCTACCCAAGGATTCAGAGCATTGTCTTGAAGTGGGAACACTATTCTAAAGTGGGGGCACTATCCTAAAGTGGGAGCATTGTCCTAAAGTGGAACCAATGTCCTAAAGTGGGAGCACTGTCCTAAAGTGGGACCAATGTCCTAAAGTGGGAGCACTGTCCTAAAGTGGGAACACTGTCCTAAAGTGGGAGTATTTAAAGGGGATAAGAGATGTATGCACATGAGAGGAATTAAGGGTAAAATGCAGATACTGGTAACAATTTGTAATAAATAAAAGTCCTTTAACTGTGGATTTTATAGGGATGAAGAAGAGGAAAGGGAGAGCATGAAAGCTTCCTGTGAGAGGAATAAGGAAGAATTGATCAGTATGTATGAATATATAATGATCCCATTACTTCATATGATTAATATATGCAAAAAGACAATTGGAAGAAACATATCATTTAGAGTCAGCAATTGTTCCACAATGCATAGGTTGCCCCATTAGAATTTCAGAGAAAGGACACTTTTTTCGTACAAACATTTCATTTTATTTCATATAAAATATAAAATAGTTCTTCATTTATGAAATCTTTTCTGCAATTTCCTATAGCCTACATAATATGTTATAAATTTCTGATGAGATCTTTGAGCAATTTTGGTTATTTATCCATTTTTTCATAAGACTTTTAAAGAGTTGTCAATCATCTGTACATTTGTATATAGAAAAATATGTTGACCAGAGGAACGTATAAAGACATATGACATTGCTAATTCTCTCTGTGACTACCTATAATTCCTGTAGAACGTCTTCCCTAGATAAACAGCTCAGACACTCATGAAGGAGCAATGGCTTTGGTGGCTGTAATTGTTAGTTCACAGTTGGATTGAGTTTACTTGAGTGACTAGTTGTCAAGAACATCTTAGAATTCAGTAAAACCACAATAAAGCAACCTTAGCTATGTGTCATTTACTTTAAGAAGTGGCATTCTTCATGGTCTGAAGAGTTACCCCTTCCCCTAGCCCAGCCTTTCTGCAAGACTGAGGGCTGGAATGAGTGCAGAACTGACTATGGGAGGAGTTGATTCTGTACCTTGAGTGCGTGCATGTATCTTTACAGACAATCTCCAAGTTCTGCTTACTCAATGGCATAATCTAAGTGTTTGTAGAACTAAGAAAACACTCAAATACCTGTCCTTAGAGTTTGAATGCAGTTATGCTTAAAGCATTGTTCTATGAAAAGTAAAAGATGAATTTTCCATGTTTTTAAAGAGAATGTGTTGGTAAAGAAAAGCAATCGTGTTGTCTGTGTATGATAAAAGAACACAAGCTGAAAGATCTGATGGTGAGAATAGCAGTGCATTCTAAAGCAGCAGTTCTGTGTTTTATGCTGACAGAAAAGTCTTAGTAGAACACTTCTGTTTGTGAGCAGCTCTGAGACCATGCACGAAAAAGGAATTTCCACAGGAGAGCTCATCTCACAACTGTCCCCAAACTCCTGGGAAAATGTTATTTAATTTTTAGAATGTGAGAATAGTGTACTCTATAACTTATTTGAAGATTATATTATGTTTCTGAATTAAATATATAATTATGCATCTAATATTATTAAGAATATAATCATATATTATATCTAAAAATAAAATAAATGATTCTCCAACTGCTTATATTTTAGAACACTTGGCAGCACTGACTCTTCAGTATTTTATGGGCCTGTGGCATTTTGCAGCTGGCGATGCTACATTTTATCACATATTCGATTACTATTTCACTACGGTGGGGGGAGGGATGCACAGAGTGAGTGCTATAGTGGGGAGTTGAGCTTTAATCTCCCCTCAGTCTGTAGGAGAAAATCTCCAGACAGCAATATGAATTTTGTGCAGAGTATTCTCAGCACCTGAGCTTTGTACTGCAAAAGAAATTGACATAGTGAGTTTAAGACAACTTAGTGAGATTCCATCTCAAATCTACCCAGTGATGCCAAGTAGCTGGATGTTTGACTTTCTTATCTTTAGGATAAGAGGATGAAGAGAGAAAATAATACTTGGTGGCTGCCTTCCAAGAGTTCTGAGCACTGTTGGTTTTTTGATGTGTGTTACTTTACATGTTCAAACAGGAACAGTCATTGTTCAGAAATACACATCATTATCCTTTTGGAAAAAAAAAAGAAATACAGGCATGGGACTTCCAGTAAATAATCTATTGCCAGCTGGAAGGAAAATGGGATTTAATCTAAGAGCCAAGAACAATTTAATTTATGTTACACACACAATATTCTGCCTAAATAAAAATGATCACTTATTTGATGGATATAGAACTGTTTACATTATAAATACACCAACTATTTAATCTACTTCGTGTTTCTCAACCTTCCTAATGCTGTGACCCTTTAATATAGCTCCTCATGCTGTGCTGATCCCAGCCATAAAATTACTCCATTCTACTTCATAGCCATAATTTTGCTACTGTTATGAACCATAGTGTAAATATCTGATATACAGGATATTTGATATATGACCCCTAAAGGGACCGTGAACCACAAACTGAGAACCAGTGATAGTTGAACAAACTCCTAAAATAAGACCTTTTTTATCCCTCAACTCTAGAAGGTATTTGTTGTTTCTTTCCTGTTTGTGCAGACATACATGCATGCATGTATGTGCATTCTCTTGAGGGTGGTGAAGAGCTAAAATTGGGACATCCAAAAGCTTGCACTAAATAAAGGCTGTGTTGTAATGAATCAAGTTCCACTTTGCTTCAGTGTTTTCTATAGTGGATCTTACAGTGAAGGGCATACTACCTTAAGATTTCATTATTCCAATAAGTACTTGTCTGTGTTAGTAGGAAATTTCCGATAGCAGAGAGTAGGAGAGAGCTTTGGAGGGGAAGGAGCTTCAGAAATGAGAAACATAGAATTTTTCTGGAATTCACTAAATAGGTCTTGAAACCCAGAAGTTTTTTTGTTTTAAAAAAAGGTTTATTTATTTTTACTTTATGTATATGAGTGTTTGCTTCCATGTGTGTATGTGCATGATATTTTTTGAGTATTGATGACGGGAGGCAGGGTCTCATACATGCTAAGGTAACACTCTGTCACTAAACTATAGCCCCAGATCTTTTTAAGTGTTGTTTTGAGACAGGGGTTTGATTATTAATATCTTTGGGAAGTCCAAGAACACTGTAGGTGGTACTGTACAAAGGGAAGTGCTCTTTGGATGTATAAGAAAGCCAGCTAGGCATAAGTTTTGGCCAAATCATCATGCAGCATGACTTTATGATTCCTGCTCTGACTACCATCAGGGAAAGGCTGTGTCCTGTAAGCTGCAATAAGCATTTCTTACCCTAACTCGCTTTTGATTAGAAAATCTTATTACAGAAGCAACAACAAAAAGTAAAACAGGGGTTTCTTTGTAAATAAACTATGTCAAGAATATGGTAATTCTGTTTGGGGGTATTCGTCATTTAAAAGTTTTTTAAAATGCAATTTTGTTTATGATCAAGTAACATGGGAAGTAAAGCATGAACAGGAGGAACCAGAAAAATGTTTAATGGCTCCATACTCAAAAATCATGCCAGGGTAGAAGCTAATGATTCAATGATGCTTTCATCTTTAGCTTTAGTTAGAAGCATCTGTGAAATTAAAGTGGAGCATTCAGTCCCCCAGGTGTTTCCCCTCTGTTTATTACCCTGCAAAGCTAGAATGCACAAGTCTTCCAGGTGTTTTCCTCTCTGGTTATTACCCTGTAAGATTGGGATGCAAAAGCTGCACCCGAGTATTTTTTTGGCATGCCTTGCCAATTATTTTTCTGTCCTTTGATGATAATAGTTGTGGAATTATGTTATCCATAGGTTATTTTTATGTTATTATGTGTGTTAATTTGAACTTGTGGAGAAAGAGTAATTCCAATATTATCAGTATTCCCCTGATCATATTATAAGGAGACAAAAGAAACACTATTTAGCACAGATTAATACTCATATGCATTTTTCCTTTTCATTTTATGATAAATTTCCTAAAGAGCCATAACCACCTATAAAGGAATTCACTGCAAGGGATTGCAGGTATGTACTACCAACACAGTGTCACACACACATACACACACACACACCAGGGGGAGGACTAGAGAATCAATTGTAATAGCCAAATTGTAAATGAGCAAAGCTATCTGTGAATGTTTCAATTCTTAATTTAACAGAAATTATGAATCAAATGTCTATGTTTGCACTCTAAGAGCAATGTTTATTCAATTAAATACAGAAAAATCATACATGTAGGGATATATTCACAGCATCATTCCAAAGTAAAGCACAGCACAATGCTAGACAAATGTGATACTTGGTGTTCTGGATACATATGTATAAAAGATAAAAGTATACTGATTTGCATGGTGCATAAATGTTATTCTATTCTCAACAAAATGCTTCTGAAAAGTTCAGTATTAAAGAAATTTAAACACTCATTATTCAAAGAAGTCAAATAGTTGAGTTAAATCACCAAAGTGCTTAGTTCTAACTTGACCACATTAGCCCTTGATTCCTCTTCGAAGATCATCCCCTCTCTCTCTCTCTGTAGTTCATTTTGCTTCCCCTCCCTCACATTTCCTTGTTCTTGTTTTCCTTATAAATTCCCATATTCAGTAATGTCGATCTTTGCTAAAGAATCTGAGTTGATTATTCTTAATTCTGTGTCTTCGGTCATGGCAACCAGCCATAC
The DNA here is from genome assembly GCF_950005125.1 of Chionomys nivalis. Lineage (NCBI taxonomy): Eukaryota > Metazoa > Chordata > Mammalia > Rodentia > Cricetidae > Chionomys > Chionomys nivalis. The sequence continues at coordinate 10,993,357 of NC_080089.1, read as the reverse complement.
CTAATTCTCTTTTTCATATTCAGAAGTCATATATATTCCTTGTAATGGAGTCATTCTTTCTTATTAGGTTTCTGCACTTTTACTGTGTATTCATGTATGCATTAAAGCAATAAATATCTATTAACTGCCTGTTGAATATCAAATTCTTTTCTATTCTTAGTACAATAAAAGCAAAACAAAATATTTTCTGTTTAAGTATTCTACTCATGGTATTTAATTGTCATTTTCTTCATCTCTTCTAGCATCTGATTAATAGCTCTTATCGTAGGAGTGTCTACCTCAGTCTGTTCAGAAGAGAATCAAGAGTTCAGGAGTTTCCCTCACTCTTTTTGATATATGACTCATTGTGATCCATATGTGTTTAAAATTTTTAAACAGATTTGATATTTTTCACTTTTGAGATGCTTTTTGTACTCACTTTAAAATTAAAGGTAAAAAGAAGAAAGAGAAGTTGGAAAAGCAGAAATAATAAAATACAGCAGTTTCTTTAGGGACTATAGGGTGTGATGTGCAGAGTCGGGAGTTTGTGTGTGCTCTGTAGTATAGTTCAGGAGGAGAGCACTTGCACAACAGCTTCAGATTTAATCCACAGAACTTCAAGTTAGAAAAATGAGCAAGAGAGGTAAACTGGTATTGTCATTTTCTGATATCTTAGGATATTCTAAAGTAAATGTACAAACACTAGGAGGTTTATGTCTACAATCACGGTGAAGAATCATGCTCACCAGTTCACCAAGTATACATTACTCTTGGGCTATGGCAGTCAACAGTAAGTAGTTCAGGGTTTTGTAATGCTGTGCTCACCACACGTGGATTATTTATGCAGCTTTTTCATCAAGCATTTTTTTTTTTTACCTGCAATAGGAATAAGCAACTTTTAGATTCAAAGGAAACACAATTTGATAGAGTTCTTATAGAACTCTGGTATTATGTGCATCGTGAAATTTTATTAGAAAGGTTACTTTTCCTCAGGTCAGTCCAAGAAGCTGTGGATGAGATAACAATGTTATCTATGGAAATGAGAGATGCGGATGAGGTTTTTTTATACAGCAACACCCACAGAGAGCAAAGACAATGCAAGATTTTGAGGCAATAGGCTAGAAATATAAAGATATTAAATTAATCCCAGTCTTCTTAAAGTATGAGGCAGGATGATATTTCTGAGACAAGTACAAACTCACCCAGAGAATGTCTAGAGTTCCTGCTGATAGCGCACCCATTATACAAGGATGTCTGTGACACCGACTCCCGCCCTCATGCTGAACCCTTAGCTGTACTCCCAGGCACCCTCAGATTAGTTACTTTTCAATTGATATAATAAAATGTCACAGCTAAGGCAATTTACAGAAGGAAAAGTTTACTTGAGTTGCGGTTTCAGAGGGATAAGAGTTTGTGAAGCTGTGGAGGCATGGCAGCAGGAACGGAGAAGGGAGACTCAAAGCTGTGTGATGGCTCTTCTTGCTTGTCAGTTTGACTGCATCTGGAATTACCTAAAACCCAAGGGGCTGGGACACCTGTGAAGAATTTGTCATAACTGAACAATTTGAAGTGAGATGGCACATCTTGCCATCTTTAATATGGGTCTTTTGAGGTAGAAAGATCCACCTCTACTCTGAGGCACACCTTCAATAGGAAGCCTGTACAACAGACAGGAAAGAAGGAAACTTGTGCTCTTTGCTACTTGCCTTTGCTCTTGCTGGGAAGGTAATTCCTTCACTGGCAGTAAAGCCTACTTCTTCATGATTCCAACTCATACTGAAGACTAGCTGAGACGTCCAGTCTCCTGGAATAAGCAACTACTGAATTTTTAGACTTTCAATTGGGAAAAAACTATTGTTGGACTAATTATACCACAGTCTGTAAGCCATGCTAATAAATCCCAAGTGCGCACATGCACGTGTGTGTGTGTGTGTGTGCGCGCGCGCGCATGCGTGTATCTATTTGTATATGTTTGCGGCATATATACAAATACCATATGCATATGTATGGATTATATATCTGTGTGTCTGTCCCATTTACATAAGTATTAAGTATTTTGTGGACTGTATACTCTCCCTCTTTCCTAGCCATGATTAATTTCTAAGTATGCCAAATTATGACCTTCATTATTTGTCTAAATATGTGCATATATAAACATCTTGAAACTAAATGGTACCGTAAATAATAAATAACTAGTACACTGTGCATAAATATACATGTCATTCAAATGATCTAATGAGATTGATATTATGATGTCCTTTTTACAATGATGAATTGTGAACCCCGAGCACTGATAAATTATCTTTTAGGAACAACTAAAAAACGTATCAGGAACCCAGAGAGTATAAGCAAGAGAGTATAAACCAAAAGTATGTAACAGATTAAAACTAAAATATTGATTCTATGGAATTAACCCTTGGAGGTTATGTTCCACAATATCTCCTCAGGCTCATCCCCCTTTACACATTCGTGGTGTTGTAAGCAAGGCCAAGGACCCAGGTCTGCTTACCAGGAGCTGCTCCACCCTCTCTATGCTTCAATAAGACTCATTCCGCAGGGACCTGTATAGAATGCATGTTCTGTCTTTCATCCTTTTCCCTTTCCTTTTTTATCCGAGGCCTCTTAACTGGGTTCTTTTCTTTCCTTTCACCCTAAGCAGTGCCACACATCAATCTAAGCTCAGCTATTTCAACTACAAAGGAGAGCAAGACAAAGCCCGTGTGTTTTCAGTTCCTCCGGGCTCCCTGGCAGAGCTGAGCTCCTTGCTGTACTTTTACATTTTTATATATTCCGTGTGGGAACACCGCTACACTACTCACTTGGCAGTTACAACTAGCAGTCTGAGCCCTCGCTGCCATTGTTCCAAGCGATTGCTATGCTAATGAATTCAGTGCTCCCAATCCTGAGAGGAAGGCTGCTATTATTACCCACAGTTTTCAAATGAAGAAGGCAGGAATCAAAAACTTGTCGAAGTTGCACAGCGCCTGGTTATTTGAACTGAGATGTGAACCCAGACAAACTGCTCCATAGGACTTAAGTGGAAGATTATACCTTCAGGATAGAGATTGGTAAAGCCATGGTAAATATTGATTAATTCCAGAGGAAAGAAAAACTTCCCTATTTAAAAAAAAAATGACAGAAATGATTAAAACCACAGTTTCCTGTTAGGACAACAGGAAAGGACTGACGGCACCCAACTGTGTGAAACGAGGTAGAGTCACACATCTTGTAAAGACATAAGATACGGCCAGACCCATTGCTTCATATTTTGAATGTGACTTTAAGATTATGCCGAAGGCTTGGTGTGCAGAGGTAAAATGGGAGTCTGTTGCAGGGCCCCAGAATAACCCAGCAAGTCCCTGGAAAGCAGCTGATTCCTCTCAGTGGGTGGGTGCACCCCTCGTGGTCCTGACTTCGTTGTGCATGTTCTCCCTCCTTTTGCTCCTCATTAGGACCTTGGGAGCTCAGTCCGGTGCTCTGAACATTTTAGTGGTGTATGAGAATAACATAATCATAAAACATTATTTTTAATATAAATGATATATAACAGTATAATTATATATTATATACAATATAAGCTATATATATTGTAGTAATATAGAATATATTGTGTATGAATTACAATATTGTATACATATATTTTCTATTTCCCATTTCTGGGTGTAGAATACAGAGACTTGTTCATGCTAGGCAAGCCTTACAACACTGGGGCTAATTTCTTTCATTTGTTTTATCCAGACAGTCCCCAAACTTCCTTCTTCAGACTTTTCAGTTCTGGAATCACAGGGTTATACCTGAAGCTCTGCTTCATACAAAGCCTTTTCCTTAAAATCAGTGGGAAGTATTAGATCCCCCTCAGTGTCTTATTGTCTGTTGTTTAGTAGAACCCTGCCTTCAGTGCTAGAAGCCAAGAGAGAATGATAACTCATGGGAGGACAAGCAGAGGTGAATAGCAGGAGGCAGAGCAACCCCTTGACAGTTGCTCTCTATGCGCTCCGTGTTAAACTTTTCATGTAACTTCAATCACCTCTGCTTTCTGACTTTAAGTAATGTTTTAAAGAAAAATCTGAAGAAATGGTAACATCTCATCTTCATAGATAAGGCTTGTTAATCCATACAGGGAGGGACTAACAAGACCAAGATGCATGCACAGAGTTCTGTTTTAAGAAGATAGGGAGCAGTACAGGTGCTGTATATTTTCATAGTCCAATCCCTCTCCTATCAATTATCAGCCTTGTAGCTTTTTAAAAATTAAAATGTATTTTTAAACTAAATTCCTTGAATTCTGTCTTTTAAAGCAAGAGCAATAACTATTTTGTTAGGAACATCATTGAAAGAGATAAGTAATGATACATTGATGAACACATAAAGAATCTGATGCTACGAGAGAGAGAATGTTCATGAATAAAAAACGATTTTAGAGTGTTTTGCAATTGATAAAGAATTAAAACTATTTATTGTTAAGCTGGAAAGATGGTGATTTTGGAGCTCACGGCTTGCATAAGTGGATTTTTATTTTAAGATTTATTTTATCTTTTATTTCATGCGTTGGTGATTTGCCTGCATGAATATCTGTGCACCATGTATGTGAAGGCCAGCAGACAGTGCTGGATCTCCAGAGCTGGATACTAGTCGATTGTTAGCTGTCATGAGTGTGAAGGCCAGCAGACAGTGTCAGAATCTAGAACTGGATACTATTTGATTGTTAGCTCCCGTGTGTGTGATGGCCAGCAGACATCTGTGCACCATGAGTGTGAAGGCCAGCAGACAGCGTCGGAATCTAGAACTGGATACTAGTCGATTGTTAGCTCCTGTGTGTGTGATGGCCAGCAGACAGTGTCGGAATCTAGAACTGGATACTAGTTGATTTGTTAGCTCCTGTGTGTGTGATGGCCAGCAGACATCTGTGCACCATGAGTGTGATGGCCAGCAGACAGTGTCGGAATCTAGAACTGGATACTAGTTGATTGTTAGCTCCTGTGTAGATGCTGCAACCAACCGGGTTCTCTGCAAACACAAGTTTCATAACTCCAGAGCCATCTCTCCAGTACCTTACACAATTTTTAATAATAATTTAAAAGGATATAAATGCATTAAGTAGAATATTAATAATTAGTATGCTTGCACAGAAACCAAGACAGCAGCCATGAAAAGGAAACATCAGCAAATTGATATGCTGCTATTTTAATACACCTTCCTGCTGGTCCTGAAGAATAGAAGCTTTTACTTATTTTATTTTCAAAATAGAAATTTGAGGGGAAGAGGTTTGTATAACCTCACAGTCAGGAACCTCTTGCCTCTGACTCCCAAGACCTAGGAATATACACATGCATCATCCTCTAGAGATTTAATATGCTTTCACTTAGATGTCTATTGTACTAGTCAGTATATTATATGAAGATCATGGGGACAGTGTATTTTTAATATTACCTAGGCACAAAATTCACTTCAGGCTTTGAGATTCAAAGCTAAGTATCACGACTCTAGTAAATGCTAGTTAATCAAATGAGCTGTAATTCAAGAGGGTCTTCAAATCAGCAAAACCAAGAACATTTTAAGAAGAACATTTACTAATTATAATGCAGAATTGTACTTGAAGCAGACAAATTTGTCAAAGTTTACCTTGCAACCAAGTTTGTCAAAGTCTACTTTGTAGGAGCAGACGATTCTTTAAAAAAAAAAAAGGATCCTTCCTATGTTGCCAAAGATACTGTCTGTTTTTAAGTGGTATCTTCTCAGTGATGGAGTACATAAGAGGTGAGACCCACTTAGTGGTTTGAATATTCCAGACCATAACACCAGGGAGCGTAAGCTCACAGTTCACCTTAAAAGAAAGTGAGTGGCAGACATGACTTGCTGAGATCAGAGTGGATACTGGTTTATTTCTGAAGCAAAGTGTTTAGTGAGAAGAAATTGAAAGATGAACCAGAGATATTGAAATGGCACCCATCAAAGTCTACATCAGTCAGAATAGTACAGAAAGAAACATGATACAAAAAAATCACTCAGAGAAATCCTGATCTACAATGCACATTCCAGGCTAGGAAGAGCTACAGAGAAAATAATAATACTAACAATAATGACAACAATCAGGAACTAGAACAAACTCATCAGGAGAGGACAGCTGGGTGTAGTAGCTTCTGCAAGTTTAAAGCCTTGATCTACATAGCACGATCCAGGAATGCAATGGTGGCATAATTAAAAAACTTATTCCCAGAAAACAGAATAAATAAACAGATAAATATATAAATAGAAACACAAGTGGAGGATGAAGACTAAAGGGCATTTAGGTGTTATGTCTCTGGAGTCAACAGAAGTTTTTTAGGTTAGGAAGTGTGCATAAATTAAAATAAAGTATTTATTTGAAGTATATGTGTGTATGTAAGTGTGAATGTGTGTGTGTGAGAGAGAGAGAGAGAGAAAGAGAGAGAGAGAGGAGAGAGAGAGAAATTGGAGGATTCATGCATGTGCCAAAGTCAGAGGACTCTCTCTTTTCTCTTTTACATGAGATTTTTGCAAACAAACTGAGGTCATCAGAATTATGCTGAAAACAGCTTTTCCCCAATTCACGTTGCTGTCCCAAGACTAGATTCTAGGTCTCAACCACCCACACATTCAATAGGATAATATTAACATGAACAGGATCTAATGTGTGGAGCGTGGATGACTCAGGGAATTTTAAAGTGAAACAATCCCTGCTCCTCAGAATCTCTCTTATGGAGAGATAGGACCTTTGTGACTCAATTGAACACACAAATGGATGGCTGAAAGCCTGGCTTAAACCTACCCATGATTATAAGGAAAGTACAGTGCAGATGGTTAAATGCAGTTCTGTGTTTGCATGTTTTGTCATTCAAGCTGTAAGATCTAGGTAGCCAGGCACCTGGTCTGCTTCCATTTATATAGACCCCATAGGATACAGCCACCACTACTTGCTTCTTCTGGTAGATTCTCAAAAAGTGTCAATGCCATCCAATAATGTATGAGCTATGGTCATCGGATGCTGCTAGATGTGTTTTCTGCTTACAGCAGAGGCCGGCTCCTTCTCCAGAAGACAAGATGGGTACTGGGGAATCTAAGTCCCAGGGTTGGATTTTACATGCAAGTGTCTCTTTTACTGGATTGACTGAGTCAGAAAACAGAAAATCCTGTATTTCCATACCTTTATATTCACTCCCTAATAACAATTCCATCACATCTATATTCTAGGCTGAGGAGATGACCCACCTGTGAAGTGCTGTCTGCACAAGTACAGGGATCTGTCTTTGGACCCCAAAACCTACGTGAAAAAGACAGGTGTGATGTGCATCCTTACAATTTCAGCTTTTAGGCTACAGAGACAGACAGACCTCAGGACCTGTTGGCCCATTGGTATGCTAGTGTAGCTCACTTGGTCAGCTCTGGGCTTGTAGAAAACCCTGCCTCCAAACAGTGTGAATGAAAGTTGAGTAACAAACACCCAAGGCTGCCATATCACACACACACACACACACACACACACACACCGAATAAAAGCCACCAAAGATAAAGAACCCCAAGAACTGTCTCTGCCTTTTTCACTTTCTTTTCCTTCCCTAGTAATAACAGCAGGTGAGTAGAACCCAGCAGTGTTTTATGTGTCCTCGGCGCTGTCAGTAACTTCCTATTGAGCTATATATTTATCAAATCATTTACTCAACTAATGCATACAATACTAATGTGATATGGGATGTTCTTCTGTCTACGTGTTGCTCTTAATGGTTAATTAATAAAGGTGCTTTGGCCTATAGCAGGGCAGAATATAGCCAACCTGTAAGAGATATGAAAAGAATAGGTAAAGTCAAGAACTCCACGTATGCCATGTAGCTGCCGAAGGGGACAGACGCTGGAACTTTACCTGGTAAATCGCAGCCTTGTGGCGATACACGGATAATAGAAATGGGTTAAGATGTAAGAATTAACTAATAAGAAGCCTAAATGAATAGGCCAAGCAGTATTTTACTTAATATAGTTTCTGTGTGATTATTTCAAGTCTTGGCAGCTGGGAAAGGAATGAGTCATCTCCACCTACAAAATGGTGCCCATGCATTTGGGGCTAATCTGCATGACTGCCACACACTTTGGGTCTGGGTGCTTGTATGCCCACTTGGGGTTAAGAGGAAAGTAGCTGAGAGCATGCAAGGGCAACTCTCTCTGCCTGGGTAACCAGACTGATCGGGTTCTGCTAGGAGTGCATAGCCAGGAGAACATGGTGGATTCCCACTTCCATACACAGAGATATTTCCGGTTGCACAAAATGCTGCATGGCAGATTTAACCTTTACTCAGACAAAATTTAAAAGGTTTCTCTGCTCTATGGTACTTCCCAGAGTATAGGTGGTGAGCACGGCTCCCACCCAGTAGACCTAGAGCTGGTGGTAAGTGTACCTCTGCCATAATGAAAGGCTGAGAGAGGTGGAGCCAGCCACCAAAGCTGATGCTTTAATCCTAGCCATTGGCTTAGGAAATTAAAGACTCACTTGCTTAGAAAAAGATAGATATATACAGTAAAAACAGATTTAGATGAAAAAACTTCTAAACAGTATACAGTATGTTTAAAAATTATACATAGGCTTGGGAGAGAGAAGTAAAAGAATATAGACAGTTATAAAAAGAAATAAATAGTTGTTAAAGATAGACAATTATAATTTTTCCTTAGTTATGATAAAAGATAAATTAGATGTGAAACTTTCCAGATACAAATAGACTGAATATAATTCTATACAAATAGACTAAATGTAATTCTTTCTTAAAACCTGTTTTGTTTTATGTAATTTCGCTCTGTTAAATTTAAAACATTACATTTTATTTAGACAGAAAAGGGGAGATAATATAGGACATTCTTCTGTACATGTGTTTCTCTTATTGGTTAATGAATAAAACTGTTTTGTCCTATGGCAGAACAGAATATAGCCAGGCTATAAAAGATACAGAGAGAGTGGGTGGAATCAAGGAAATTCCACGTAGCTGCCAAAGGAGACAGATGCTGGAACTTTACCTGATAAGTCACAGCCTTGTGGTGAAACACAGAATAATAGCAATGGGTTAGTTTAAGATGTAAAAAGTAGTTAATAAGAATCCTAAGCTAACAGGTCAAGTGGTATTTTAATTTATATAGTTTCTGTGTGATATAGTTTGCTGGGAAAGGAATGAGCAACCCCCATCTACATTAATGGGACACAGTCTTTATGTTCTAAGTTTTGTTTGATATTACCTCTTTCCTATTAATCAATGAACACATTAGTAGTAGTTAATCATAATTTTTCAGTAACAGAAAATAATGAGACACACCAAAACTTAAAGTCATCTAACAAAATAAGTTGGTGATTAAATAATGTCACCGGGAATGTCAGTCATTGAACAGCAGTGGGATTTTGAGGTACGGCACAAGCATACTTTACAGTGGAAAGAGTGACAGTACTGAAGTGTTCACAACACTTAGAGGACAAGCCCTAAGCTCTTGTTCATAGGATGGATCAGATTGTTGTTAAAGTCATTCATGATTCACAGACTCCTGCCCCAGCCTCTAAATCCTCATTTTGAGTCAGTAAACTTCACTGTAGATAGGAGGATATTAGTGACTTGCCAGAAATACTAATTTTGTGTAAAGTTGACAAATTATCTGATATAAAACAAGGCATCTGTATCTCCAAGCTCTGCCCTCCTCACTGGTGCACTAGGATGTACAATTCCTGTCCTTAACTAAAATCTGCCTTTCTATAAATTCTTTCACAAGTCCCAGGTCTTAAATTGGTGTCCCCATTGCCTCCTCGTAAAAGCTAGGCTACAAGTTGGCAACAAACTGCTTTCATAGTTTTTCAGGCTAGGAGTTGATCTTAACAAATATTTGGATTTTTTTAGGCAAGATAAATAATAGAAGGTGGGCAAAGTATTTTTAAAGGATGTGTTTTAAGAATTAAGTATATTCTTGTCTCAATTGCATGCAATATATAATACAGTATCTTCTACAATTATTTCCGGCAGTTTCTACAGAAAAACAATCAAATGAATCAGTAGTAGGAAGTTAAAAATTTTCTATTCTTTATGCTAAAGTAGAGGCAAAAATCACAATATTATGTGAAGGTAATAGTCTAAACATTAAGAGGAATGGGCACATCAAGCCTTAGATGGGACTCATATATCAAGTTGCAAAATACTCTGAATATTTTATATGTGCACCCTTTTTCCCTTATGAAAAGAATTTTTTTGCACTATCCTACAGTATACACGTATGCACACATGTTCACATATGCATATGCATGCACAGCACACAGCGTCCTTCAAAGTCCAATTCAAGTTCTGCTTTCACTGCAAATCATATCATCTGATCAATCAACTCTCTACAGAAGTGACTAAAGTCACCATTCACCCTCTCTGCCCTCCTGAAACCCTCAAGATACAGTTAAGGGATAATTCCAACCCAAAGTGGAATACAAATGTTACATTAGTAATGTTCATTGACGTTATAGACATGGAGCCATGTGGCACCTCATTTCTGTCCAGTGAAATAGGAAACTAGTGTATGAAGTATTTATTTCAGGGAGTGTAAACCCTGTTGAGATATGCAGACACATGAAACACTCACTACTGTTACTGTGATCAATGCCTACCAAAAGTGACTTTGATAAGAAAGGGGTAAGTAGGGCTCAGGGTTTAAGGGTACAGCTGATCATGACGACGAATCACGGCAACCAGAGTCTACTGCAACACTACTGGTCACATGACATCAATAGACATGAAGGCGGGAGACAAATGCTGGTGCTCAGTTAACTCTCTTTTACATTCAGTAAAGGACGCAAGGCATAGAGTAAGATTACTTACAATTAGTACAGGTCTTCCCAACTTAATTAACCTAAAGGTTTCTACATCCTGTCAAGTTGGTAATAAAACTGATATAATGGTTGTGAAATTAACCACCATACTGACTGCATTATATGTCTATATTGAATTTATTAGCTCTAAAATACAGAGAAAAAGTTTGTGAAAAAGTCATCTTAGTTCCTGGGTTATGAACTTTGGGCTCCCTCCAAGTAATTATACTTCATATTTTTGTGAAACACATCTCACTCTGCTTTAACAGGTATAATTCCAAACTTCACTTTGCGAAAATGTTAAGAAGATTTTCAGATTCCAAATAACTTTTTAAATCCCAACCACAGATCTAGGTCTTGAGGTTAGAACAACAAATATAGTATTATATTTCCTTTCAAAATGAACCTATCCACATTCATAAAGCCAGATGTCTCAACAGTAGGGATGTGTTCTAACCACTAAGTACTGTATTTTTATATTTTAAAATCTCTGAAAAGGCAGAGCATAATGTAATACACTAATATTTTAGTTTTGCTTCAGATATATTTGAGAAAATAGTAAATAAAACTAATTATAAAATAACTAAAATATTATTGGGAAATATAAAACACACCATAAGATCGCAGAAAGTGGGGTACCAAAATCAGTTCAGGATAGAATTTGGAGAGGAGGTTGAAGTTCCTTTAGTTTGGTAAATGGATGTCTTGTGTTAATAGGTTTAGCTGTACATCCCCACCACAAATCTTTATTTTGACATCCTAACTTTAGTACTTCAGAATGTGATAAAATTTGATAATAAAGGTTTTAACTAAGTTTTAAGTAAAACTGAAAACATCATCAAGTCTATCAATCTAGTCTAGATGGTATGCTCCGAAGAAAAATCTATCTAAACACAGAGGGATGGGAGGCATATGAGCCAAGAGAGAAGAATGTGTGGCTATATGGTCCAATCTGATCATATTCAGTCAAGGTGAGTGGTCTCAGAAGAAAACAAGTATTCTACACATTGAACTTGGAACTGTAAGATTCTGAGAAAGCAAATAGGTGAGGGCTATTCCCAACCTCTGTGATACTTCATTGCAACAGTCCTAGGAATGTAATGAAGATGATCCAAAATATTCCTGGACAAGCTCATGTACAATTCATCTCAGTATAAACAGAAGAGTTGGGTGACAAAATTGTAGTTGTATTCAGAGCACAAAATGTCATCAGCAAACAGCAAGTTAAAAGAAAACCATAAAGATGTATGTGTGTACATGCATGAGCCTATGTGCGTGAATATGTGCATGTGTGTGTGTTTAATGCACAGTATAGAAAATATGCTTAAGAAATAGAAAGTGAGAAGTGAAGCTGGAGAGACAGGAGGAGTCACAGAACTTGAGTATTTTTGGAGAAAGAACATGGCCTCTATGCCATGGAAAATACAGTGAATTTAGCCATGTTGAAGAAATATGAATTTAAAAATGTGTATAGCTTTTTTAAAGCATACATCAAAGGTGCCCAACCTTCACCTCTATCACAGGCAAATTATTAGAGTCATCTAATCCCTACAACATCGGTTACCTAAACAAGTCAGACATTTAGGAATCAGTAATGTATTGTGCATGTATTTCTGTGTAGGCAATGGGCTGACTTTAAAGGTTGGCAATTAGAAAAGCTGAGTAGGTGAAAGACTTCGAGGCAACTTCATTCTTCCTGGCTCCCTTTCTTATTGTCTCCTCTATGTACTTCTTCTGTTGATCTAGATATTACTCTTTATACTCATGCACATTTATTTATTTGTTTGTTTGCTTTATAGCCAGATGACAGTTTCCTCAACCTTCTCTCCTTCCATTCTCTCCCTCCACTCCCTTCACAGTATACTTTTCCTTTTTTCTCTTTAGAAAAAGTCAGTACTCCCAAAGTTATCAACAACATGGCATATCAAGTATGGTTAGACTAACCCTACACATTTTGTCTAGCTATCTTTACACATCATAGCATTCCTCTATAGAACAGCAATCATTTACTTTCAAGACTTTACATTTAGAACTTCAAATAAATCACCACAAATTCAAAATCTACATCTCTGGAAAATTTTGATCAGTACTTAAGATGGTTCTGATAAGTGAGTGGTGGAATTCACAGTACTCAAGTTATTAGGTATTTATGCAGATATACATAGATATGTGTAAAATGTAGAAACATGGGTACCTACACAAAACAACACAGTACATAGATAAGTGTACAAATTACACACACATTATATATATATATATATATATACACACACACACACACACACACACATATATATTTCATATAAACCTAGATTTAGCTTTGACATGAAAGAGGAAGAGAAAGAGTGAAGAATGTGAAGTTCCACATCAAAACAGATTGCCTCTTGGGAGAATTATTTACACCTCCATAATTGCTTTAACATAATTTTAAGCAAAGATCAGGAAAATATAGATTGAAAGACATAAATATTAAAATACCCATTCATTTTGGATGAACAAATAAATAAAACACAACTCCACAGAAGACTCTAGGATTCCATTTGATTTGAACATATAACTTATTATTAAAAATCATGGGCAGAAATGGACTAAGGAGAGGGTTGGAGCCAAGCTCTCTATTGTGTCTACATAACAGTGCCCCCTACTGAGTGAAGTTGAGTATGTTGCCTTAGCCAGTAAGTAGGTTGATTTAAGATTTTTAATTTCTCTTCTTTTCAATAAAGTTAAGGGACTTTTGTCACAGTGTATCTATTTTATTATATGGTCTTTATACATCAGTTTATAAAACAAAATGTGAGTAAATCTCATAGAAACATTAGGCCCAGGTGAGGCACTTTCATGCTGTTTATTCAGCCCTCCTAAGGGCTTGTGGGGTTTAATGAGACCATGACTTTATTAGAATGCTGTCATATTGAAAAGATATTGAGAGAATAACTCCAATCATGAAACAAATGCTCTTCACAAAGAGTAGAAACAACATCATCTCTCCTTCTCTGTTTTTAACTAAGTATGTAAGACTAAGGAGCAACTTCATGAATTTTCTTCAGCAAAAGGAAAAGGAGTAAAGGAATAGAAGGAAAGGGAAATGAAATAAAACAAGTACTATGCCTGGGATTTGAAGTTGGTGCTAGAGCAGCATATAATAAATGCACCCCTTTTGTGAATAGCTATGCTCAATTTAGAAAAAAGAAAAGGAAATATAAATTAAGGCTTAAATATCATGATAAAGCTCAAAATATATGATGTAAATAAGATTTATTTCTGATTTTGATGAAACCAAAAGGAAGAAGTCCTTTTAGTGGAGTGAATGATGATAAGGTATAGACGTGTCTGTGCCCAGTACCCCTCTGAGAGAGCTTTGTAAATTAGTCCTGTCCTGTGAGCAGAACCAAGCCTCCCCCTATGCTGTCAACAGACACCCTGTGCAATATGTCACCTGTGCCTCTGCAAACACTCATGCAACCTTCACCTATATCTCAACACACACCCCACTCAGTGAGCTACCTGCACCGTGTCATGAGTGACAGTACTTCACATAGCAGCAGAGGGTCACAGGATGTGCACAAAATGTTAATGAGTTCCTCCTGCTGCTTCTTGTCTTCCTTTTTTTCTTTTTCCTCTTTTTCTTCAACAGGATCTGACTTCATAGTCCAGATTGAGCTCGAACTTGTGATCTTTCTGTTTCATTTTCCCCACTGCTAGGATTATAGGTGTATGCTACCATGCTCAACTTTAATGTTCCCACCTTAATAAAAAGGATGTCTACTATTAATAATCAATAATCTATCTTGATTTTCCTCTAAGAAAAGTTAACAGCTCATATGAAAAATGTAAACAGAGATTTTACTTTCATTTTTCCCAATCACCCAGACCCAAATAATCACACAGAAACTATATTAATTACAACACTATTTGTCCGATAGCTCAGGCATATTTCCAGTTAGCTCTTGCATCTTAAATTAACTCATTTCTATTATTTTATATTTTACCATGAGGCTTGTGCTTTGTTTCCTCTTGCTTCTTGGGTGACTGCATAGCATCTCTCTGACTCTGCCTTCTTTTCTTTTCTATCTCTGCTTGGATTTCCTGTCTTACTATATTCTGCCCTGCCATAGGTCAAAGCATATTCTTGATTAACCAATGGTAATAAAACATATTCACAGAATACAGAAAGAGCATTAAAACTTCCTAACTGGACATGAGATGATTCTGAATCTGTTTTCTGTCCACTTACAGTGTCTTCTTGATTTAATACTTTACCTGTCCATTTTGTATGCACTTTAATTAACTCAGCTTAAATTCCAAATTTACAAAATTAATTTTATCCCAAGATATTCTTTGTCTTTGGAAGTTGGAGAAGGTTTTACTGCTTAGAATTACACAGTGTGGCGTCTGAGTTTAAGTTACTGTTCATTTTGTACTGCAGGAGTTAGAAGTGGTTTTTCATTTACTTGACTAACAAATGCAACAGTTGGAGAATTAAAGGTGGAAGAGCCTATTGAAGTTCTCAGAAAGAAACAGAAATAATACAGGAAGATAGGAAGAAGGAGAAACTGATTTTGTGTGATTATGGGGGTTGCTAAATGAATCTGAAGCAGCAGCTTAAATAGGATCCGGGGTCCAATGTCTGAAAACATCGCATTGGAAATTTCTGCAGGATTTCCCTGCCCTGAACAGAATTCATTCTTCCTCTTGGTCTATGTAGTTGGTGTCTTAAACTAACTGGATAAAGCTCATCCATGTTAAAGGGGGAAATATTCAATAAGGTCATTAATATGGTAATAATATGCAATATGGTTCAAATTACTGAAATTCTAATATGAAGACTTTTACAGAGAAGAAAGTAAATGGGAATAATACAGCCAAATATGGAAATGGCATGATTATAAAATTGTCCAGTGGAACTCAGTTTATTAGATGTAAATCAAAATTAAAATAAATAAATATAGTGTGAGTAACAAAAAAATTATGCAAGACATATATTTTGGTATGTTAGAAATTGGCACTAACTTGTCCAAATTTTTATTTTTATTCTTTTTATTAGGCAGCTGAGGGAACGTATTTGTTCAGTAGAGGTTATTTTCTTTTTGTCTTTTGTATTTCTTCTTCAAAATTTGTTTTGTTTGTGTGTGTGTGTTGGAGGTGAATGTGTTTGTCTATGAGGTTCACATGTACCACAGTACAAGTGTGAAAGTCAGAGGATAACTCTGAGGAACCAAGTCTTCTCTTCTTCCTCATTTTGTTTGCTACTGGTTGATTCCTACACAATAGCTGTTCCACCAGTTCCCAGGACATTCTCCTATCTACACCTCCCATCTCATTGTAGGGGTCCTGGAATTACAGACACATGTCAACATGCCCAGCCATTATGTGGTTTCTACAGAATCTCAAAGAGGGTTGTGAGGTAGTGCTTTTAATGTGATGAGCCATGCCCCTGAATTCTCTCTTGTATTTCTGAGTGTCTTCTTTAGGGACCATCCTCTCATTTATAAACAATTTTGTGTATTGTAGAAGGAGCGGTGGGCTGCATTCCTGCCACCTGGCTAGCTTATGCCCCAAAATAACAACACACAAATTGTATTCATTTAAACAC
This sequence comes from Chionomys nivalis, assembly GCF_950005125.1. NCBI lineage: Eukaryota > Metazoa > Chordata > Mammalia > Rodentia > Cricetidae > Chionomys > Chionomys nivalis. The sequence goes on along the minus strand of NC_080089.1, from coordinate 10,976,957 downwards.
TGCCTGGCCCATTATATCTAACCTCTTAATGGCTAATTCTCATATCTTGCTTTAACTCATATCTAGTAATCTATGTAGCACCACGAGATTTGGCTTACCAGGAAGATTCTAGCCTACGTCCATCTTGGGCTTGAGCTTTATCGTGTCTACCTGACTCAGCTTTCTTTCTCCCAGAATTCTGTTCTGTCTACTCCACCCACCTAAGGGCTGGCCTATCAAATGGGCCAAGGCAGTTTCTTTCTTAACCAATGAAATCAACACAAAAAGAAGACCCTTCCACATCAGTGTATTATAAGAAGCAACACAGGACATTGAAGCACACTTGCATGCACAGAGACTATCCAAGCTTTGCCTGAATTCACTTTAGGAAAGCCAAGTCAAGATGTAGTTGAGTCTGTGGGTCTTTACCTCTTTGGTATAACTAACCAGATATCCTTATTCTTGCTTAGTATGGAAGTAGCTTTTTGTCTATTTAGTGAACTTGGCCACTGGGAGATGAGTTTATCCTAAACCTTACTCATCAGGAGATTTCCATCCTGAAGCTAATTCACAGCTTAAATATAAGCCTTTCAAAAGCTTCCTACTTTCTTGTTTTACTCAATTTAAAAAATTTCATTAAATGAGAACCCTGCAAGCTTTATCTACATTAAGCCAGGTTAAGTATTTTCTTTTCATTGCATTTATCCACTGTCTCTTGCTGCTATGTGGATGTCTGAAATTAGAAGATGCGATACATCCTGTTAGATGACTTTGCAAAAACATGCCCAGAAGTTTAAAGTATTTTATTCATTAGGAGACGAGTTGATAAATTTAATGATTTATAAGTCAGGGGAATAATATTTTGAAAATTTGTAGGAATAAAAGAAATTATAATTATTAAATATTATGGACATAAAATATCAGATAGGTTCACTGTTGTGCAGCATTTCAACTGCTCTTCAGATAACCGTGTTAAGAATGTGATGATGAATCCAAGTACACACCTGGCGTTGGGGAAGGATCTAGCTTTGGCTACATTGTTCTAAATAATTAGAGTTTATGCATTCTTCTATGAAATGCAGAATCATTAATTTACATCGCACAATTAAACACCTTTTCTCTAAATTCTGGAGAAGTTTTGCTATGTGAGTCATACTACATTGTGTGAGCTTACCATACAAGCTTTCCTCTAATGGTATGATTCACATGAAACTGGGATGAAAACCAAGAAATTTACTCTAAATAAATAAAAATTGTTCAGTTTTTAAAATATCAGCTCATATTTTGGGGTATTTGTTAATTTTAAGTGGAATTATGGGCAATAAAATGGCTTGTGATAGAAAGGCAGAGGAAGTTAAGATCTTAAGCCTTTTGTGGCTCTAAAAATTCTTGATTTTGTTTCAAATAATAAACCAATTTTCTGTTTCTGGAACACATTTCATGAGAATATAATGCCAGGCATTAGTGGGTTGAGTAAGGTTCTATTTCAAATCCACAACTCCAATGCAATAAGAAATACAGTCTGTGGGTATACTAGAATCTGTTGTTCTGGCTTGTGTTCTAACTGAACTGTCTTCTTTGCTGACAGCATGCATGGTCACAGTATGTATGTCTCTAGAGACTGTGGACATGTTGAACAAAGTGCCAATTACTATTTCTTATCCATTGAATGAATGCAAACAGAACCATAAAGCATGATTCTGCCTCCCAGAAACTTGTGGTACCAAAAGAAACTCCAATGTTGCCATTCTTCAGTTTTTTTTTTTTTTTTAATGTGGATAAATTCACACAACATAAAAACTGAGCATTGAGAACTGAGAGTTAGTGTTGTGGAATATGTAATGATGTGTTAATGTTTGTTTATGCTACAAAAATTGCTTTAACTTTTGTAAAGGTGTGTTGCATTTGTTCTACTTCATTTGTTTAACTATGTGCTACATTTGTTTCTGCTGTATTAACTTAATTATGTAAATACATGTTATATTTGTTTTACTTTGCCTGCCTAAGGCATCTGATTGCTTGAAAGCTGGATGACCAATAACTAAGCAGGAGAGAGATAGGAATGTCTGGTGGGCCCAGAGAATAAATAGGAGAACTCTAGGCTCATGAAGGAGAGAGAAGAGAAGAGAGAATGAGGAAGAAAAAGTGGGGACTCCCAGGGCCCGTCAGGTAGCCGCAAGCCAGCGGACATAGAGTAGGACATACAGAAAAAGGGGTAAAAAGCCCTGAGGCAAAACATAGATGAAGAGAAAACAGATAAAGTTATAAGAGCTAACAAGAAACAAACCTAAGCCAAGGCAGAGCATTCATGACTAATAAGAAGTCTCCATGTCATGATATGGCAGCTGGTTGGAGGCCCAAAATAAATGGCATGCTATAAGTTAGGGAGCTGAGAGTTACCCGCGACGGGCAGATAGGCACATCAGTCTGCTGGGGAAGGACAAAGGCATAAAGAGACAGCACTTGAGAGGAACAAGGCAGACAGTCCAGGAAATTTGCACCTTAGACTTGGCATCAGCACATCCTGTGCCTGGTCACGTACATGCACAGAAACTGTAAGTCATCCTTTCGTGTGTCTTTCCATTTTGCTTGCATGGCATAACCACGTGGTAGGTTTATACTGCACCCTCTAATGTTATCAGGAAGTTTGATTTTGAGTTTCATTAAGTTGTGATGTCATGGAAGGAAACATTTAACAGTAAAATAACTATTTATGTTGACCCTCTGTTATATAAACTCTGTGTACTCCAGTATGTGATGTCTCTAAATCTGTGTCCCCTCCTCTGTAAAAGTAGATTTATGTGACAAGTGGAACTGTGATGGAAGTTTCCTGCCAGCAAGATGCCATATAGTATATGCTTATAAATAGACAGTCATTATGGGCAGGAATTTCATTCAGATACATTTGTTGTGGTACTATTTAATACAACTGGCTACCTGTCAGCTTGTCAAAGATGAATTAATTTATAATTTACATCTAAAATCATATATCAAGGCATAAAAATCCATTAGCTGATAGGAGAGAGTTGCTGCAATCACTGAAATATTCTTTGCATATTCTAGGTTAAATCAGGTAGGTGTTAAAGTCCTCCCCTTCAAGAGAACATATACAGGAGATTTATTAGAATAACTTACAGGTAGCAATCCAACCAATCCAACAATGGCTGGCTGTGAATGGAAAGTACAAGAATCCAGTAGGTGTTCAGCCTCAGCTAGTCTTTAGTAGGTGAGACTGTATTTCTCAGCTAGTCTTCGGTAGATGCTAGAATCGTTAAGAAGTAGATTGTAATGCCAGTGAAGAAATGGATTTTCTAGCAAGGCATGAGCAAGCAGGCAAAGAAAAAAAACTTACTTCTTCCATATCCTTATATAACCCTTCCAGCAGAAAGTGTGGCCCAAATTAAATGTATGTCTTCTGGCTTCAAAATCTGGATGAAAGGTTTATGACTTCCTACCCCAGAGATCCTGATTAGAAATGGATATTCCTACTTCAAATTACGCCAAAATCCCTCATTGATGGGCCCTCCACTTCTGGATTTTAATTGATTCCAGATATAATCAAGTTGACAACAATGAATAGCCATCATAATTCCACCACTTTAAGACATGACCCACGATCATATTTCCTTATGTCATAATTAAATTTCAAATGAAAAGAATAAGTAGGACATAATAATGCTTAAATAGAATATAACCATCCTACATACAATTACAAATACAATATATACTTAATCAATTCAACAAACTGAACAACAGCATCTCCGAACTTAAGGTGAAGCACAAAGTAAAGGCAACAATAAAATTCTTCACATGTGCTGGTGCCTGCTCACCATTTTGCATATTGTAGGGTTAGTGAACGGCATGTCTTCTGGGCCTTGCCATTGTGGAGGATTAGGTTTTACACAGTGTACCCATTCTAGCATTGCTATTTCTTCAAACCCTAAAATGTATTTATCAACACTAAGCCAAGGGCTATAAGGTATCTCCAACTCTTTTTCAGTAAGCCATCTTTTGACAAATGTTTCAGCCAACCATTCAACCAAATTTTGATAGCCCTTCCAGTTGTGTGAGCTTCCATAATTAAACCTATAATTTCTGCACAAAGGAATCAATTATTTATCAATAAACTCAGCCTGATGCAGTTTTATTTCCCTTTCACCATTAACCCATACCCTTAAGATCCATTCCATACATATTCGCCAGACTTGTGCTTGAATGAATCAGCAAACTCATCAATCTCTTTAGTAGTGTATTGCACCTACCTCTTCACAGACTACACTTTATACCTCCCCTCTAGGAACCTGCTTAGCCTTGAGTCTGGTTACAAAGCTAAAGAAGACTATTGCTGGGCTCTGAGGGACATCAGTTTTGTTTTACCTGACATTTCCTTCAGAGAAAGCCACTGCTGGTTTAACAGACAATAAAGGATAAATTTCCTCAGTCGAAGATGAAAAGGCAATATTTCAGGTGGCGAAAGTAGGAAGACATCTTCTGCTGAGGGTAGAGAGGTAAACCCTGAAGAATCTGAGGGTTCAAAGTTCTCAGCTTCAGTCCGGTCCTCCCGCACATCCCCCCCCCCAATAGACACACACAGTACAGGATCCCATTCATTACCAATTCTTTACGTTACTTTAATGGCCAATACCTTACAGGGCTGGGTCTTGAACTTTTACTGTACTTCAGTCAACCTTATAAGGACTCCTTTTGATTATCTGCAACTTGAGGTCTGTGGCTGCTGGAGAGAAGATTCTTTTCCAGGGCACACTTATAAACCTTTATACTGTTTATGTGCCTCTGTAGTCTCAATTTTATCACTAAGTCATTGTTGTCTCTTGCCATATTATGAGATGTTAGAAGTAGGCTAATTTTTACCATGAATCTCATCCTTTGTCAGTTTATGCAGAGATGCTAAGAGCAACCAAGCAGTATCATTTCCTTTGTTTTTCACCCACTATCAAAGTTTTATATAAAGTCATTAAATCAGTTGCCACTCATAGTTGGTGAGTCAGAATAATCAAACACATTTATCTCCTTAAGTTTCTAAAAGAGTTCACACTATGGGCTTTTAGTATTCTGAACTTCCAGGAGAGACTTCAGTACTTGCAGATGTTGGCAAATCGGAAAGCCTGTTTCAGATACTTAAAGATTCTTCCTTTTATTTCTGCTATTCTAAAATGACTTCTGGTAACAAAATCTGTATTCATCATGGTTTTATACAGTAACAGAACTTATAAAATGAATCTCATATTCATGAAGGGGATTTATTGAAATGACTTGCAGGCTGCAGCCTAGCTAAACCGCAGTGGCTGGCTGTTACTGGGAAGCCCAAGAAGAATCCAAAAGTTGTTCAGTCCATTAGGTGGCATACTGCAAGTCTCAACTGGTCTTCAGTAGGTGCTGGAGTCCAGAAGAAATAGACGGTAATGACAGTGGAGGAATGGACTTCCTAGCAAGGCATGAGCAAGCAGGCAAAGAGCAAAAGCTTGCTTCTTCCATGTCTCTATTAGGCTTGTGGCAGAAGGCGTGGCCCAGACTAAAGGTAATCAAGATCCAGATTAAAAGACATGTTTTCCTACATCAGAGGTCTGCATTAGAAGTGGATATTCCATTTCAAATTAAGCAAAAAATCCCTCGCTCTTGTGCTCTCAATTTTGGGATTTTAGTTAATTCCAGATGCAGTCCTATTGACAACCAAGAACAGCCATCACACAGTCCTTTGTGGAATCAGGACACAGGAAAGATAGTGTTTTCTTGAAAGCTATACCATACACACTTACAAAGGGATGCTAACCCTATGTGGAGAAAGGCCCAGACTTTAAACACAGAGGGACATAGGAAAATGAAAGTAGTGACTGATCTGCCTATGGTAAAGCTGTTTACAGCCTTAGATCTTAACTTCACGGGAGAACTCTTTTTTAGCTGTCCATTCCTTCATTTCCCTTACAATTCAATTTCACAGTTCCACAGGATCAATCTTCTGGATAGTTGATGGATTGCTATGATCGATCCTGTATGGAGTAGGTGAGAAGAAAAAAAATGCCTGTACACCTTGCTCAGCAATTCAGCAAATCTCTTCCATTAAGTGTTTATATTGGCAGATGTAAAATGTGTTTTGTCGGTTTGGAAATGGTTCCCTGATAGAAATATATTGTTGTGTATCCCTTGCTCAACCTTATAAATGCTTTAATTAGGAAAGTGGTACCATAGAATTGAGGGAAAGTTGCAACTTTCCAACCACTTCTGGAAACAAAAGCAAAAGCTCCCCCGATGTCAGTGTAAAAAGCCTTCATACTTCTTCTACCTCAGGAATATCCACAAGCATTTCTGGCTTAAACGTGATTTCTGTTCTTCTGTAAAAGTTTCAACATTCATTTCTCACATAGACTGCCTACAGTGGTGTGTCGGCATTGGTCGTTGAAGTCGTGATCTCAGGGTGAGAAGTGGGAGAATTAGGCTGAGCAGATTTGACCCCACTAACCCATGCGACTGTCCTGTGAAGCAGCTCTCACTGTAGACCAGCTTCTGCCACTTGATAGAACTTCGTGTATCAGAAATGAGGGATAATTTCTCTTTAATACTGTGCGGATCAAAGGGACCAACACCTCAGGTTTCAGTCTTCGCTAGCCTTAGTCCATCCTTTCCCTTACACCGTACACTGTTCCATTTCTTTAGTAAACATTCATTAAGAACCCCTGGCACCAAGTTATACACCGGGGATGTAACAGAATATAAGGACCCTGCTTCTGAGACTTGCAAACAAGAAAGGAAGTCAGATGAGTTCCTCCATTGTGAAAGCTGAAAACAGTGGTCAGAAGCCTGAGCTCAATGAGAAGACAAGGATCTGCAGAGGTCAAGAGCTTCACCTCCTTTAATCAGATCTAGGGGATGATGGTTGTGTGCCCAGTGGTAGAGCACATGACTAGTGTGTGCAAGGACCTGAGTTCGATGCTGATCTCAATCATAAAATGTTATCAGTACTGACTTAAAATATAAACTGTATCCATTTACTCATTAGATCATTGATCCCCAAGTGTTTTTTTAGCACGGGGTCAGGAATGTGAAACTACCGTTTCACAGTTCCGTGATGTAAAGCTCTGATCTGCCATAGCCTTTTATACTGGGAAACTTGTGCCTGACATTTTGCTTCTCTATGTGAAAATGTCCATTTCTATCTAACACTGTTTCCTAAAGACTGTATTTTCTCTGTCCTATCCTCAGGGCACCTTTGTTGATGACTCATTAGCCGTTGTTGTTGAGATTTATTTCTGGGATCTAAGTCTATCACTCCATGAGACTCATTTGTATGTTGGCCTCAGGATACATGGGCGACTACAGCTTTGTAATGTTGATATTTCAAACTGTTTTCTTTCTTCTCAGGATAGGGTTTTCCACCCAGGGTTGCTTCTGATTCTGTGTAGATTTCAATACTTTTTCCTGTTTCAAAAAAAAAAAAATCACTGGGTTGTCTCTCTCTCTCTCTTCCTTCCTTCTTTCTTTTATAAATGGAATTGAAAGTCTTTTTATATTGTTATGGAAAACACAAATATTTTGGCAACTTTAAGCCTTCTGATTCATGGTATAGGAAGTCTTTCTGTCTATGATGCTTCTTTCCTTAGTCTCTCACATAGCTTCCAACAAACAGACATTTCATCTCCTTCATTAGTTTATTCCTGTATGATTTGACTTTTGTGTTAGTTGGAATAGTATGGTTGCCTCCATTTCTCTCTCTCTCTCTCACACACACGGGGGGGGAGGGGCAAGGAGTACTGTTTGTTTAAGACTACATTACTCATATCCAACATATTTTTTTAACTGTGTCAAATGACAGTCACCCCATATTCTTTATTCAACATACATGTTTGACATGAAACAAGTGTGCTTTAATTACATGGTGAAGTGGTTTGCAGTGCATATCATTGCTGGCCTATAAAGAAACTGCCACCATCTCTTGGGAGAATGGATGAAGAAAGTATGGAATATATACATATTAGAGTACTACTCAGCAGTAAAAAACAATGACTTCTTGAATTTTGCATACAAATGGACGGAAATTGAAAACACTATCCTGAGTGAGTTAAGCCAGACCCAAAAAGAGGAACATGGGATGTACTCACTCATATTTGGTTTCTAGCCATAAATAAAGGACATTGAGACTATAATTCGTGATTCTAGAGAAGCTAAATAAGAAGGTGAACCCAAAGAAAAACATATAAGCATCCTCCTGAATATTAACCTTCATCAGGCGATGAAAGAAGACAGAGACAGAGACCAACATTGGAGCACTGGACTGAAGTCTCACGATCCAAAGGAGGAGCAGAAGGAGAGAGAGCACGAGCAAGGAACTCAGGACCGCGAGGGGTGCACCCACACACTGAGGCAATGGGGATGTCCTATCGGGAACTCACCAAGGCCAGCTGGCCGGGGTCTGAAAAAGCATGGGACAAAACCGGTCTCGCTGAACATAATGGACAATGAGGACTACTGAGAACTGAAGAACAATGGCAATGGGTTCTTGATCCTATTGCACGTAATGGCTTTGTGGGAGCCTATGTAGTTTGGATGCTCACCTTAATAGACCTGGATGGAGGTGGGTGGTCCTTGGACCTCCCACAGGGCAGGGAAACCTGCTTGCTCTTTGGGCTGAGGAGGGAGGAAGACTTGATTGGGGGGGGAATGGGAGGTGGTGGCGGGGAAGAGGCAGAAATCTTTAATAATTAAATTAATTAATTAATAAAAAAAGAAAAAAAAAAGAAACTGCCACCAAACCCATCTTTCCTCAGTAGTTCATGCACCCATGTCAGTGCATTTCTGCCTTTAAAGCATCTCTAGTTAGCTTCTGCTCTTTTCTTTCCTGTCTATCTATTGAAAGATGACAGAAATTGGGTTGCACAAATAAAAACCAAAGCCTAGGCGAACACTGCAACTTAACTTTAAAACACCTTCTGCTTCTTGAAATGTAAGAGAAAAATAAACGTTAATTCTTGTGTCTCTATTTAAAAAACCTTGGTTTGGACCTGAATATATAAGTCAGTACTCTTAATCTTGAATATATATATATATATATATATATATATATATATGATACGTTTTGAAGTGTTTCCATTTCTAAAATAATATTCCAAATCTCTTCACTCCAAAATATTTGCAGTTTTGAATCTGAAGAATTAATATCCATCCTAACTATAAATAAGAACTGTTTCTTTGACAGTTAGGGAAGGGGAATTTGATGAGCTCAGTCATATCTCAGTAACTGTTTCAGATGAGCTACAAAGCACAGCTTATAAATATCTATTGTAGCAATATCATAACTTTATCAGAATGATAGACTTCTACACTATTTTTATGAGCTGCAGGAGTCATGTATCTGACATTTGAGAGATTTCAAATAGCTCTATCTCAAACTAAGAATCACTTTTGTCAGTTAAAAAATTGATAAAATATTAAATCACATTTTCCCACAAAAAGAGTCTGCCTTTGCTCAACTCTAACTGTACTATAGAGCTGTTTCTTAGGAGACACAACATGCAACAAGTAAATTAAATGTGCATATTTATACTCATCCTACTTACAGTAGCTTTCTAAACATAATCTCCAAGGAAACTCTATCTTAGAACATGAGAGAGAAAGTAAAATTTAAATTCATACTTTTCATCTTTTCAGACTCTTTTGTGAGCAATCTGTAGCCTGAGCATCTGTTCTTGCTTCTCAAAATGTTGTTAGAAGGTGAAATTCAATGCTTTGTGGCTATCAAAGTTTAAAGTAGAGATGCTTTAGAGAAACCACTGAGCCCTTTCAATTAACTACTTAAAATATTTTCTGTACCTGTGTAGTGTTCAGCAAGTTAGGTATTTGTCTTTCTTGATTATAGTACAAAGAAGTCATGGTATATTCTCCTTAGTAACTTTGTTCGTTCACCCGGTAGCAAAGTGTGTATTTAAACAGGAGATCCAGTATATTATGAAATTTAAAATAATGGATTTCTGGGCTGACCAATAATCCCAAAGGAGATTTTATCTATCAATACCTTTTAAAATGAGTTTTATGGTTCAATTTTTCTTATAGCTGAGTAATATTCTATTGAATTGATGTAGCACTTTTTTATTATCCACTTGTCAGTTGATAGACATGTAGATATGTAGGTTGATTCCAGCTTGTGGCTATTGTGAATAGAGCAGCAAGAAATAAGAGTACTCAAGTGTCTCCTAAGTAAGAAGCAGACGGAAGAACGTGAGAGAAGCTAGATGGGAGGAGACTGGAGAAATGGCTGTTGCACACCCAAGCTCACAGTAGCTGTGCTTACCTGCACGAAACAAAGCTAGTTTTAAAAACATCCAGGATGGACAAAGGAGAGTTTATGAGGACCTACTTCTAACAGAGGTGCTATTAGCTGTTGATGGCTTCTGTGGGAGGGAGGGCCACTTTTCTTTGGTAGTGTGGCCACTAGGAGATTTACCATACCTAAATAAGTGATTCTATATTAATTTGCATATAGGAAGTGGGTTAAACAAACAAATAAATAATTCAAAAGGAGAATATGAAGTTCGGAGGGAGATAGGGTGGTTTTTGAGGTAAATTTGAGTGGGTGAGTGAGGGGTAGATATGTTAAGATATATCACACACACATATGCACACACACACACATACTCTACACCTACACAAAGACATAAACACATCCTGTTAAAAACTTTGTCTCTATGGCAGCAGTGTACAGTGGTGATTCCTTTGAGAGCACCTGTGAGTCATATTGAAAGTTCTTGGTAAGGGCTATGGAGATGAGTCAGCAGTTAAGAGCACTGACTGTCTTTGCAGAGGCTGTAGATTCCATTTCCAGCATCCATATGGTGTTTCACAAACATCTGTAACTCCAGTTTCACAGGATACAATGCCCTCTTCTGACCTCCATGGGCACCAGACACTCATATGGTACCCAGACATACAAGCTGACAAAACACCCATAAAAACAAATAAATATATTTAATATAATCTAGAAATAAAAGTAGAAAGAAAGCTGTGGTAAAGTGGCTCCACATAGTCATCACTGTTTTGCTCTTTTGTCCATGTCACCACATGCAGGCATCCCTGTGTCCCCTTAGACACACATGTAATCACATACAGGCATCTCAGGCATCTTTGTGTCCCCTTAGACACACATGTACATGTGACCACATACAGGCATCCTTGTGTCCCCTTAGACACACATGTGACCACATACAGGCATCTCAGGCATCCTCGTGTCCCCTTAGACACACAGCTCCATTCTCACCAGACACCTTGTGATAGCCTGCTCTTGAATTTCTAGCTTTCATATCTAAGAAACAAATTTATATTTTTTATGAATTACTCTGTTACAGATAAACTGCTACAACACAAGAACTACAAAATCATGTGAGTATAGTTGCTTACTCCCTGACTTCAAGAATAAACTCAGTTTCTTCTGCTGTGTTTAAAGAAGGCCCTCATGCCAGTCTTCATTAGTGAAGTGTGCTTTAATTCGTTTCTAAGGAGTTGTCTGAGCCTAATGTATTAGTATCTCACCCACTTTCTACTATTCCCTGAGGACCCGCCATGCACATGCTCACACTGGACATTTCTCTCATTACATCTGGAATGATGTCAACCTTTGGAGATTTCCTTTGCAAGTTAAACATCATTAACAACCTACTCTCCTGATAAATAAGCCAATTAATTAGATTAATAGATAGCTGAATATAGATTTTAAAACATCCTTGAGTATTCCTAGAATATAGATAATTATTTGAAGATTAAAATGAAAGATAAAAACTGGAATGAAGTAAATATCTTAATTAGATTTTATTTTTGCTCTTAACTAAGAAAATATATTTAACACTTCTGTCCATTATATTACTTTGAACTGATGGCTATTTATTTTGAGTCTTCTATTTATATTTTTCCATATATAAAACCTCTGAATATATATAATATATATATATAAAACCTTTGATATAATTAACTATTCGTACAAATATGTCCGAAAGTGTTGTTAAACAGTGACCAATTAAGAACTTTAATTCCAGCTACTGCACGTAAACATGTGTGTGTGTGTTTGTGTGTGTGTGTGTGTGTATGTGTGTGTGTGAAGCACACATATACCACATGCGAAAGTCAAAATTAGTATTAAGCTGAGATCTCAGAATCAAATGTTATCCTGCTATGTCTACACAGTACACTGTAGGACGTGGGAAGATCAGGAGGACACTTGTATAAAATGGTGTTCCAGGAAATGAAAGATGTCTATAGCTGTCTGACCTACAAATATTCATAACTGCGTTTGTTTTGACTGAAGCCTTATAGATGCTGAAGACTGTGCCTCGTTAGCCCACTAATTTAGAGAACCAGAAGAGTAAAAGTGGACAGTGTGCAGAGCCTGGTTCTCACGTGGGCACTGGCATGCCAGGTGGAACTTCCCTTGCTGCTTGCTTTTGAAAGTTATCCCCTGAGCCCAGGAAATCACACACAGAGAAAGGAAGGACCCAGGGCACCCTATACAGGGAAGGAGAATGCCGATCAAGTATCATGTAATTCTGCCCTGTGTCTTCAGGCTTTCTTTGTCTAGTTCTTGTGCTAGCTTGGTTACTTATCTGTGGTGACCTGTGGACAGCCCCATATCAACTAAGACAGGAATCTCACTCTACTTTCCATGAAAACTAGAGAAAGGTCCAAATGCCACAAAGCAAAATCTTTTCTCGCTGTAGAATTCTTATTTGTTTCCAGAAGTGGACAAGTTTGGGGACGATGAGGAGATTATATTAACTTGAGGCCAAAATGTGTCCTGATGGATCCCTGAGTTACCTCACAGCCAGTGCTGTATGAATCACTAAATGCTTATTGCTGTTGTTGGGTGTATGGGACATAATTAGGAAGGAGCTTTGTAGAAAGGATTGCTATGAAGGTAGTCCAAGAAGAAAATCCATGTAAGCAGAGACTGCGTTTTCTTTTCCTGGTTGCTGAGATCCAAATAATCACACAAAAACTATGTTGATTATAACACTGTTTAGCCAATAGCTAAAGCACATTCCTAGCTAGTTCTTATACCTTAAATTAACCCATTTCTATTAATCTATATATCAACATGAGGTTGTGACTTGTCAGTAAAGTTCTAGTGTGTGGGAGGTCCTTCTGTTTGTGTGTTGCTTTTATTGGTTAATGAATAAAGAACTGTCTTGGCTTATAGCACGGGAGGAGGGCTGCCAGGACCAACAAGCAGCCCCTCCTCCAACAACTATGTTGTTTCTGGGATTTGAACCCAAGACCATATGATTGCTAGGCAAGCATTCAACCACTGAACTGAATCCCCAACACCCTGTTTTTCTTTAATTTGCCACTATTTCTCAACCTCTTTGAAAGGTTTGAACTTTGGAGTTTTAAAGTAGGAAGGGTCTCTCCAGATCTGGGGATATTATGGGTTCTAGAGAGTATGGGTTTTTATAAGGTTTATGGTGTCCCACATGGTGAGTCCCCCTCTCTCCCTTTGTTCATTCGTTTAATTGCCTCTGTGCCCCTTTCATAGCCCTTAAATGAGCATGGAGACAGTGCATTACTAATTGAGTAAGCATGGGCATACCAAATTCTCTGCCCTTTGTGATATAAGAGGTATGAAGAGACAAGTGTCACATGAGAGGAAATTGAAGCTCACTGCTGTGGAAAAAACAGCCTAAAGAAATGGTGGGGATTAAAACGAATAAAAAAAAAAAAAAAAAAAAAACCCTAACCTGGGTTATTATGCTTCTTTTCCCATTCCAGGGCCTGTGTCCCTCCATGTCCCTCACTGGGCATGTGCCAACTCACTGGTCAGGTGAATGTAAATAGGTTTAGTTATTCCACACATTGCCACAGTATCTAGCAAAACAAGTGTACCATTTTTATATCCCAACAATCAACGTATGAGTCAATTCCATTTCTATGCTCCCTGACTAGCCTTCAATATTGTTAGTGTTCTGCATTTGGCTGTTCATTTAACATACAGTGGTAGTCTGCTTTTTGTTGTTGTTGTTGTTGTTGTTGGAAAGTTCCCCGGACTGGACACTTTTTATGCCAGACATTCTTTTTTTCAAATTCATACTTGTCATCTGAACGTATTATTTGGCTTAGTATATTTAAATGCATTACCCAGTATTTAAAATGGGCTTTTCATTATCAGTTTTTAGATGATCTTTGTATATTTCAGATAGCAGGTCTTACACAGATCTTGCTGTGTAAATACTGTGTCCTAGTCAATTATTTATATTCTTGTACTCTCAAAGGTTTTCCATATTTCACTCCCCTACAGTTGTTTGATAGTACCTGCTCAGAGAATTGGGGTCAGAGAAAATTCAAGTCATGTAGTTTTAATCTGCCATCTAACTGTCACTTTAAAAATTTGATGTGGAGTGATTTTTTTCTAATCTGTTGCTTTCATTGGTTAATTAATAAAGAAACTGCCTAGGCCCATTTGATAGGCCAACCCTTAGGTGGGTGGAGTAAACAGAACAGAATGCTGGGAGAAAGAAGCTGAGTCAGTGAGTCGCCATGATTCTCCCACCAGACACAGACGCAGGTTAAGATCCTCCCTGGTAAGCCACCAGCTCATGGTGCTACACAGAATATTAGAAATGGGTTAGATCAATATGTAAGAGCTAGCCAATAAGAGGCTGGAACTAATGGACCAGGCAGTGTTTAAAAGAATACAGTTTCCGTGTAATTATTTCGGGTAAAGCTAGCCGGGTGGCGGAACGTAGCCCGCCGCTTTAATTACTACAAAATTATCTTGACCAATCTTTATATTGGGGATGGAGCTTGGTCCTATCTCAACTTAATGTGCCATGCTATGTTCAAGCCCATGGAAGGCCTCCCCCTTTTTGCATGGAGACAGAAGAGGGGTGTGTGGATGGGAAGGGGGTAGATGGGAGAGAACAGGAGGAGAGGATAGAGGGAAAACTGTGGTCAGTATGAAAAATAAAGAAACAATGTTAATAAAAAAGTGTATTTTTGAAGTATCATTTTGGTAGCACCAGTTAACACAGAGAATGAACATAGGAATAAAAGTCATCTAATGGTAATATACACAGAGCTATTGAAAAACCTATTAATTTCCATAAATGGTCTTGCTTTGTGTGATGAAAACAAAATGTTTCTCAATATATTAATAATCTATTGCTACATGATCGTGTGAAATTATATAAAAAGTACAAAAATTACCTCAAAGAAGTTTAGCTAAAGAAAGTTAGTAGTGGGTAGTTTTAAGTTTTCCAGCTGTCAGAGAGAATATTCTGAGTTAAATCAAAGAGTCCTGTTTACTTTCTTGATAACAGTAGAATTACACTAAGCAAAGCTAAAGGAATGAGCATCACTTGTGGTATTCTTTTTTGTTGTTGTTGTTTTTTGCTTGGCACTATCTTCATGTATTTTTTTAATAGGTCCCTTATAAGTCACACAAGTAGTCATATCAATTGGGGATTATTTGCATAGATTAGCATAGCCTTTCACAGACAATTTTCTATTCTTTTCCTGCCAATATAAATAGCAGTGACTATTTAAGTATGAATAGGCTTAAGAAAGGGTAGATTATGTCTTGTCACAACTGGAAACAAAGCGAATGAGTGAAAGATATTTCTTTCTGTAAGGAACACTGGAAATTGGAGTTGTCCCGTTGAACACACGCTTGAAGCTTGCTGTGGTAAAGCCTTTGAACATTTACACAGATGCTTGGGTAAATTTCAGCATTGCCACACACTCTCAAGGTGTTTAAACTTTGTAGTTTCATGGCTCTTCAAAAATTGCTTTCGTTAACTCATTCCTGCTTCTTCCACTCAAGTAAGAAAGGTTTGAGAGGGCAAATGGAGAGATGTCTTAGTAGTTGCAAGAATTTGCTTCTCTTGCAGAAGACAGCCAATTCCAGGGACTCTGACACTTTCTTTTAATCTCCTTGGACGCCAGACATGCAAATGGTACACAGGCATACAGATACTCAAAACACCCACACACATAAAATAAAATAAATCTAAAAGAAATAGTATATAAAATACCAGTGCCAAATAGTGCTCTGACAAAGAGATACTTGGAAATATTTAATTGATACATTTGATACCTTACACAAAAAAGAAAAATGATCTAAAATTGTAGATTTAATATGATCTCCAAAAAATAGAAGGATTTGTGAAAGATGTGTGATTAAAGTAATGAATCAGAATTTCTAGAAGCAGCAGTATGCATTATCACAGTGTGTAGTTACACAGGGCGTCATGACGAATGTTGTCCAACTGAGGGCCAAAATGTCTCAAATCACCCAGTAGCTGGGAAATTTCAGTGTTGATCCATAATGTGTCTGATTTAAAGTTGTTTATGGACTGTTAGAAAAAAATACTTTTAAGGCTTCCTTTGTATAAAAAGATCTGCACATATAAGCCCTCATAAGAATAAAGGAAATATAGAGTTGGAAGGTGGGTCTGAATGAGTGGTTAGCTGCTTAGAAAGATATTTAACTCCTGGTCCCACTTCCGGACATTGCCTGAGCTAATACCAACAGAATATGATTTTAAAAATTATTATACACAATTTAAAAAATAAGTAACATTTATTTTGAATGTGTCTGCTTGTGTGTATGGAGTTCTGAGGACAGTTTCCAGGAGGGGATCTCCCCTTCTGCCACACGGATTCCAGGATCAGAGCTCTATTCTCAGGCTTGACAGCCAATGCCTATACCCACTAAGTCATTGTGTCAGCACCTGAGGAAATCCATTTTTATATAATTTAAGGTTCCTCATTAAATACCTCATTTTCACACACAATGCAACTGTCATTTGCTACACACTATTCAACAAATCAGTTTGGATTAGCAATATTTTAACTACCAATTAGGTCTACTTAACCTTACTTTCTTTATTTGATAGTTCAAATCTAGGCTACTCTTTCTAAGTTTACTATGAGTCATTGTGACAATTTTCTCTTTCTCTTTTCACAATTACCCCACATTCTGATTTTAGTGACATTTACATCTTAGAAGAAACTGATAATGCTACCTCTGTCTCCCAATGTATATTTCCATATGGTATAAACTTTACCAGTGTAGTGTGACTTTTCTTGGGAAGATAAGTACAAGCATTTAGCCTGATCACTCCAGAGAAGTCCCCAAAAACAGAACAAATAAATTATTGCACCCAAGTAAAGTATGGTGAGGTAGTAAGGGTTGTTTTGTGTTCTTACAAAAGCAAAGATGTGGAGTTGAGTGACTCAGAAACAACTCCATCACTGCAATGCCTCCCCACCATGGTGACAGCACTCAAACATCTTGTCTATGGAGGAACCTGCTCTGGTTACAGGCATTGAAAAGTCTTCTCCAGCAGTGTCCTTCCATAGAGAACCTTAGAGAGAGCCTTGGAGTCATGGAACCTTCTTTAGTTTCTAGGAGTTATTAGTATTCCTGTTCCCTCCTCCATTTTTCTTCCCCTTCCTCCTTTCACCCTCCTCCTTTTTCCATCCCCCCTCCTCCCTCCAATAAGAAATGTTTCAATTCAGAGGAATCAGTACATAACTAACTTAATCTTCTTTCTCTGTATTGCTTCATCATTTTTTGTGATCTTTGATTATTTTAATTTCAAAAGTGATATTATTTTTACACTTGTCAATAGCTGTTTTAGACAAATGCATTTAAAGATACTACTTGTCAAATATTTTTCTGATATATTGATCCTGAGCAATTTCTAACAAAAGATTAAATCAGTTTTGAAAGCTATCAAATACATACAACATATTTCCTTAAAGTAATCAGGATTAAAGAAGGAAAAAGCTAACTTCAGGCCCAACTGTTTACTCCAGAGACATGCTTGCATGCAGCATCCTGAGCATATCAGCATTATCCTTTCTATGCTAAAATGTAATCACCAAAAACAATTCTTAAGCAAGAACTGTGAATAACTTATATATTTGGAGTGATCAATAGTTTGAGTACTGGGATCTGATTTGAAAAGGAAGAATAAAAGCTGAAATTGTGCTTATATTATTATTATTATTATTATTATTATTACTATTATGTGGAGTCTCAGTGCATACCCCTGGTTGTCCTAGAACTCACTGTGTAGACCAGGCTAACCTTTGTCTCCTGAGTGCTGAGACTAAAAGCAAGTATGTGCCACCATGCAGTCCAAGAACATTATTTTACTGCTATATTTTACATGGCTTCTTCATAGTAAGCTTTAGTGTGTTTTATGGCCTATGCCAGACTTACCTAAAGTGATAGCCTCTTTGGATACCTAGGATACTTGGACAAACAAAAGGACAAAGGCATTCTGGGACTTCCATTAGTAGCACTTTTGGAAGGGATATTGTCTTTTTTATTGGTATTGAAGGTTTGTGCAAAAGGCTTGTGAGGACAAGACATGAGGAAGTGTGACTCTATTTACCTCTAGGCAATTTTGACTGAAGACACAAACCTGTGCTGTTTCTGATGTAATATAAGAGTGCCCCAGAGTCAAAACTACATAATTTTAACATAAAATGGTTTAAAACACATTTATATCTGTAGAAAAGCAGCCTCTAGGTTCCCAGCTTTTTATGACTTTGAATAAATTTTCCAGCATTTTGAAAACCACCCATGATAAGAGAGTAAGGCTATTTCTTTATGTAATCAATTGCTACCAGAGATAACAGCACTTTTCCCTGAAAAATGTATTGTTCCAGCAGTGTTTACCTGCTAGATAAATAGATTTGTGGAAATAAAGAATATCAGAGCTACATGTCAGATCATGAATAATTACTTGATTAAAACTCAAAGCAATTTCATAAAATACATTTAAAATTTGACATTACTGAAAAGACTATACACCTATCTCCTGACATCCACTGTTTATAATACAGATCAGAACTTAAAAGAATAAATAAAAACTAAATAAAAAACTATAAATTGAACTAATTAACAACTTATTCGCATTAAATAATTCAGTATGTACAATGTAGTGTCAAAAAGAAAACAAGAGAGATCTAACTGCTTTCTTGTCATCTCAAGTAAGCAGAGTGTGAGAGTAAATTGCATTAAAGTGAACCATGGTATGTGAAAGCGTTTGTGGGCAAATCCACATTACTGAAGACCATCTTTCAGTGAAGTAGTTTTAAGAACTACTCCTTCCCTGAACAGGATGTTAATTTTTCTTTTTTTTTTTCTTCAAATTTTTATCCTTTTGGCTTTAGAGAACAGTGTGTTTGTTAGCCCAAACTGGCCCCAATTCAGCCTCTGCAATAGTATTCCTGGCGTTATACTATAGGTTACCACACTCTGCCAATTACAGTTTCTTAAAGGACTCAACACCTTATTTCTTTGCCAAACATGGTTCATATTTCTTTGACATTTAAAAAAAGCCTACATTGCTCATATCTAGTCTATTTCTCCATTGTTTCCCTGTCAAACTTTCTACTTGATTAGGTTAAACATGCTTTAAAATAGATTTTTTTTAAATTCCTATTGTAATAAATTATTTTTAACTTGGTTCAGCCAGTTGTCTCCATATATAAACGATACAGTTGAGGGTTTCCATTTGACATCAACAAACAAAAACAGAACACCATGAGCCCCTGTGGTCTGGTGTAAGTCCCACCCAGTTCTTTTTAAACCAAGAGATTACTTGCAGCGTCCCTTTGTTCTTCAGATACCTGCCTGTCATTCTGTCTCTCAAGTGATCTTGTGTCCATATTTTCTGTGATATGCTGCTCTCTGTGTTATTCCTCATCTTCTACTATTTTGTCAAAACCTACAATTCTCTAAAATAAATAGATCTCTCTCTCTCTCTCTCTCTCTCTCTCTCTCTCTCTCTCTCTCTCTCTCTCTCTCTTTCTCATATGTTTTTCTATCTTGGTCTCTACATCTGGTAGTGTCTGTGTTTCTATTGATCCATAATTTATCCATCCATGTAGCCACCAATCCATCTACCATCCATCCATCCATCCATCCATCCATCCACCCATCAATCCATTCATCTAGCCATCCATGCATTCATCCATAATGTTTCTATACATATATTGAATCATGTTGAATAACGTATTTTCAAATCTAATAAAACACAGAGTGATCAAAGTAACCCACAAAATTTAAGTGTAGAAATGATCATTTAATATTAAATAGGGAGAAGGGAATGGAGAACGACATGAAAGAGAGAGATGGGGGTTAAATAAAACAGTGGCAGAGCAGGAATTTTATTCATGTTGAGTCCTCTCTATTAACAAGCATCTTAGTTTCAGTAACTTTTAGCTAGTGCTTACCCAGTATGCTTCAGGTCACTAAATTCACAGTCAGCCAAAGCAATAAAGTTTACTTCCTTTGATGTGTTTTATAATATCTCATGGCTAAAACTGTACAAGCCAATGTTTGATAACAAATAATTGCACTTTCCCTACTCTGGGAAAATTCTTTTCTTTTTCTACCTTGGTCATCACTAATAATTTTAAGTTTATAAACAAAAACCTCAGGATTAGGGAATGTGTGATCTTTTCTCTGCCTAGTGATGCTTTTGTTAGTCTCTAAGACCTCACACTATATAGCCTGTGTGTGACTGTCTCTATTTTATCCTACTGGCAAGAGCAAAGACATTACAATACACCAATTTTACAAAGCTAAGACATTGCAGCACACGAAGTCCACAAAACTAAGACTTTAAAGTCCACTAAGTCTACAAGGCTAAGAAATCAAAGCACATAAGTTCACAAGGCTAAGACCTTACAGTACCCAAGTCTACAAGGCTAAGACATTAAAGCACACCAAATCTGCTAGGCTAAGACATCACAGCACACCAAGTCTCCAAGGCTACGACATCACATCACACAAAGTCTACCAGGCTTCCAATTAAGTGTTTTTGTTTTCATTTCTATATCAAATAATTTCAAATATACAGAACTATTCCAACAGGAATACAGTTTACTGTTATTTCATTTTGAAGTATTTTCAAATTTTCATTAAAGAAAAATGAGCATTCACTTATGCTCACAAATGTCATGGAATTGGAAGGTAGAGCTTTTGAATCATTTGATCTTATCACCTGCTTTTGTGATAGTTACTTTGAGCAAAGCTATGACTTTCACTAATGGATTGTGTGTGACTTATTTTTCACTCCAGGACAGAGTCAAATCACTGTGGCAAACCTAAACCCAAAATACTTGCCAGATGTCCCAACTGAAAAAAAGAGTGTCAACCTCAATTCAGGCTCCCCGATTATTATTCTGGTACATTTGTTTTTTCTCCGCTTCTGTGCAGTTAATTATAGATAGGCAAGTCACAGCCACATGGCACATAAACACAACCCAATAACATATTTTTATTCTGAGTTATTTGAAAGCAAGTGGCTGCTAATACCTAAGATTGCCACCTGCGTTCTCCTGTTTTCTATACGTTCAAAATTGCATTCCAGGACCCGTTACATACAAAAATGTTATTTAATGTAATACATACTCAACTGTCTTCAGTCAGCCTGCATGAACTCTAATCAAGGATAAATCAGAACTGTGGTGTCAGCATTCTTAGTTAATCCAACATTATTGTGTTTTACAATATGGATGTGTGTAATGACTCACTCTTCGATATATAAAATATTCTTAATTTTTTTTATAAGGAATGACACACACTTTCCATCTCAATAGATGAAAAACTCAGGACAGCAATTTGTCCTGTTGCATTTTGAATCACTCGTGTAAAAGTAAGATGTAGTTGATAGTTGTATCTATTCTATTGTTACTTATGCATGTATTTGTGTATGTGTGTGTTTATTAAAGATTATCTTGAAACCATATATATATATTTGTATAAACATATATATTCTTTTTAAAACATATTTCAATGTTATGGACATGTGGTGTAGGAGGTCATTCTGTTTATGTGTTGCTTTCATTGGTTAATCAATAAAGAAACTGTTTGGCCTGATAGGCAGAACTTAGGTAGGCAGAGAACACAGAACTGAATTTTGGGAGGAAGAAAGCAGAGTCAGAGAGAGCCGCCATGGAGAAGCCAGGTCAGACATGCTAAATCATTCCAGGTAAGCTATGACCTCGTGGTGAACACAGACTAATAGAAATGAGTTAAATCAAGATGTGTGAGTTAGCCAATAGGAAGCTAGAGCTAATGGCCAAGCAGTGTTTTAATTAATACAGTTTCTGTGTGATTATTTTGGTGAAAGCTAACTGAGCCACCAGGACAAACAAAGGGCCCCTGCACTCCCTACAAAAGACATGTTAATTTATTTTCTTTCAGTGTAAATTGTACACCACTGGCAATATGCTTTTAAGTGTGTAAGTACTTTAAAATGGCTATTTGCAAAAACATCAACTGGCCATTGTAAATTTTTTCTTTTGTATTTATTTTTTTATTAAATTTGAGGCTCTTTTTAGATTCCCCACTTCAAGTCTGGCATGTACTGTGATTCCAGGGACCCTAATTTTATGGCAAAAAAGACATGAATGCTAAGTCAAATAAAATAAGTATTAGAGTGAGCCTATTAAATTGCATTTATTATTTTCTCTGCTCAGTTACTGTTCTATTGATGTGATAAGACACCATGATCAAAGAAACTAATAAAAGAAAGTGTTTAATTTGGTTTATAGTTTCAGAGGGTTATAGTTCATTTCAATGGAGTAAAGAACAGCTCAAAGCTCATATCTTGATCCATAACCACAAGGTAGAGATTATAGATAGGTAGATGATAGACAGACAGAGAGACAGATAGAGAGGTAGATAGGTAGGTAGATAGATAGATGATAGATGATAGATAGATAGATAGATAGATAGATAGATAGATAGATAGATAGATAGATGATAGATAGATAGATACTAGCCCTGGTATGGGCTTTTGAAACCTTAAATCTTGTTCTCAGTGACATACTTTCTCCAAAAAAAGCCATACCTTCCAAGCCTTCCCAAAGAGTTTCACAATCTAGGGACAAAATATTTAAACACATGAGCCTACGGACCATTCTTACTCAAGTCACCACATCCTATAATTTAAACCTAGTAACTGGAGTTTATTTCTTCTTTTTATTTAAATAACTTTTTTCATTTATTTTGCCAGCATTCAGGCTAGTGAAAGCCTTTCAGCTCCAGATTCAGTTAGACAGTGATACAAGAGAAGTTGGATAGTGAAAGAGCAGGCTACTTGACTTCCTCATTTTGTCACAATGTTCTCTCTCTCTCTCTCTCTCTCTCTCTCTCTCTCCCCATTGGAAGTGTATGAAACAATTTATGAAATTAAGAGCAATGCTCTTAATCTCTGTATAATATGAACCCTCCCATTGTAACAAAAGAACTAGAGCCTGTAGACTTATAGTTAGGGTGACGCAATCCAACAAACAGAACACGTAAAGAAGTTTACAGCAAAAAATTTGGATTTCCAGTGAAAATAAAATCAAGATGGTTTTGATAACACCTGTGAGTCATTTTTTTGAATCCATGGAATCAAACTTATTAGGCAAAGATGAAACTGCTAGGGATGTTCCCTATACATTTGGACACTTCTAATTGAGGGTTGAGCTTTAACTGTTATTTTCCAAGGTTACACAACTATGAGCCATTTAATATTTTTTCTAACTCTTAGTTCTACTGCCTGAGTCCCTCAAGAGCTGAGATTACAGGTGTGTTTTCACATAATGCCTATATTTGTTTTCACATGGGGACATTTAGGTGACAATATTCTGGATAGACTAACAAAAACATATAGGTACTCACTGGGTTAAGGAAAAAAAAATGATTTCAAGTTACTGAGCTTAAGATGGCTCCTGGGATACTCCCACAAATAGTGGAGTTTGATATCCTGGCACCTTTGCAGGTTTATAAATGCCTTTCTACTGCATTAGTGGCTAGAGGTTTTTCTTTTTATTTATTTGTAGTAATAGGAACAGTGGGGTTGTGTCCCACCACCTTACTAGCTTTACCCAAAATAATTACACGGAAACTGTATTCTTTTAAACACTGCCTGGCCCATTAGTTCCAGCCTCTTATTGGCTAATTCTTACATATTGATCTAACCCATTTTTGATATTTTGTGTAGCACCATGAGCTGGTGGCTTACCAGGGAGGATCTTAACCTACGTCTGTGTCTTGTGGGAGAATCATGGCGACTCACTGACTCGACTTCTTTCTCCCAGCATTCTGTTCTGTTTACTCCACCCACCTAAGGGTTGGCCTATCAAATGGGCCTAGACAGTTTCTTTATTAATTAACCAATGAAAGCAACAGATTAATACAAGACCCACCTCCATCATTTATTTATTTATTTATTTATTTACGATTTCTGTCTCCTCCCCTCCACCGCCTCCCATTTCCCTCACCCTCCCTCAATCAACCCCCCTCCCTCAGCAGCCCAAAGAGCAGTCAGGGTTCCCTGCCCTGTGGGAAGTCCAAGGAAATCCCACCTCCTTCCAGGTCTAGTAAGGTGAGCATCCAAACTGCCGAGGCTCCCACAAAGCCAGTATGTGCAGTAGGATCAAAACCCAGTGCCATTGTTCTTGACTTCTCAGCAGCCCTCATTGTCCTTTATGTTCAGCGAGCCCGGGTTTATCCCATGCTTTTTTTAGACCCAGTTCAGCTGGCCTTGGTGAGTTCCCGATAGAGAATCCCCATTGTCTCAGTGTGTGGATGCACCTCTTGCTGTCCTGAGTTCCTTGCTCGTGCTCTCTCTCCTTCTGCTCCTCATTTGGACCTTGGGATTTCAGTCCGGTGCTCCAGTGTGGGTCTCTGTCTCTGTCTCGTTTCATCACCTGATGAAGGTTAATATCCAGGAGGATAACTATATGTTTTTCTTTAGGTTCACCTTATTATTTAGCTTCTCTAGGATAACGAATTATAGGCTCAATGTCCTTTATTTATGGCCTGAAACCCATTATGAGTGAGTACATCCCATGTTCCTCTTTTGGGGTCTGGCTTACCTCACTCAGGATAGTGTTTTCTATTTCTGTCCATTTGCATGCAAAATTCAAGAAGTCATTGTTTTTTACTGCTGAGTAGTACTCTAATATGTATATTTTCCATACTTTCTTCATCCATTCTTCCATTGAAGGGCCTCTAGGTTGTTTTCAGGTTCTGGCTATTACAAATAATGCTGCTATGAACATAGTTGGACAAATGCTTTTGTCATATGATAGGGCATCTCTTGGGTATATTCCCAAGAGTGGTATTGCTGGGTCCTGGGGTAGGTTGATCGCAAATTTCCTGAGAAACCGCCACACTGCTTTCCATAGTGGTTGCACAAGTTTGCATTCCCACCAGCAATGGATGAGTGTACCCCTTCCTCCACATCCTCTCCAGCATTGCATTTCCCTGATCGCTAAGGAGGTTGAACATGACCTTAAGTGTCTTTTGGCCATTTGAACTTCTTCTGTTGAGAATTCTCTGTTCAGTTCAGGGCCCCATTTTTTTTTAATTTATTTATTTATTATGTATATAGCATTCTGTCTGGATGTTTGCCTATAGGCCAGAAGAGGGAGCCAGATCTCATTATAGATGGTTGTAAGCCAACATGTGGTTGCTGGGAATTGAACTCAGGACCTCTGGAAGAGCAACCTGTACTCTTTACCACTGAGCCATCTCTCCAGCCCAGTGCCCCATTTTATAATTGGGTTAATTAGCATTTTAACATCTATTTTCTTGAGTTCTTTATATATTAATAATCTTATACAATAAAGGATCGTCTGGAGGCATTACCATCCCTGACTTCAAACTCTATTACAGAGCTACAGTATTGAAAACAGCTTGGTATTGGGATAAAAACAGAGAAGTCGACCAATGGAATTGAATAGAAGACCCGGATTTTAACCCACAAACCTATGAACACCTGATTTTCTATAAAGAAACTAAAAGTATACAATGAAAGAAAGAGAGCATCTTCAACAAATGGTGCTGGCAGAACTGGTTGTCAACCTGTAGAAGAATGAAAATAGATCCATATCTATCACCATGTACAAAACTCAAGTCCAAATGGATTAAAGACCTCAATATCAGTCTGAACACACTGAAGCTGATAGAAGAGAAAGTGGGAAGTACTCTACAACATATGGGCACAGGAGACCACTTCCTACATATAACCCTAGCAGCACAGATATTAAGGGCAACATTGAATAAATGGGACCTCCTGAAACTGAGAAGCTTCTGTAAAGCAAAGGACACTGTCACGAAGATAAAAAGGCAACCCCCTGACTGGGAGAAGATCTTCACCAACCCCGCAACAGAGAAAGGTCTAATCTCCAAAATATATAGAGGTTTTTCTTAAGCATGAATGTTTTAGTCCCTGTAAAGAAAACTGGAGTTGATTCTCAAATTACTCACTTGAAGCATCATCTAAGGATTATTATAGTGTCACTCAATAACACATCAACTCTTATATTGCAGTACCTTACAATTCATATACATTCAAAATGTGAACAATAAGTTTCTCTGTGTGTGTGTATGTGCGTGCATGCATGCGCGTGTGTGTGTGTGTGAGAGAGAGATTGTGTGTATATGTGTATTACAGGACAGAGACACTGTAGGTGTGTGTGCTTGCTTCTTTTTGTTTTCCATTACAAGTGATATCCTAAACCTCCAGGACGTGCTTCTCTGAACACTTGTTACTTGTTCTAGGGCAAGGACTCTTGGATTCCCTTAGAGACATTTCCCTAAGCATCCTACAGATTTCCAGGTTGATTCAAGTGACCTGCTGGGTTTAAAACATGAACGGTTCCTAATTTACTACTGCTGAAGCTGCACTTGATTAAAGAAAACAAGCTTGTCTAATGAATCCCAATTATTTTTCCACCTAAGCCTCAAGACATGTTTGAAGGTGAATGTGTTTTATTCAAGAAACGTTTTTTTTTTTTTCATTCCAATGTGTCAAGCACATTCTAAATTTAGATCACTACTGAGGTTAAATGGAGAGTTGCATTTCCTCATATCCAAAGTTTAAAAATATATCCACGAGAAAGAATGGGGGAGAAAGGCTCAGTTACCTGTGAATTCTCACCTGTGTCTCACATCACTGACCTACAGAGTTAGGGACTGAAGTGTGGGTGCAAAATATGGACACAGTTTGGAAATTACCTAGTTTTTGTCTTATTTGTTTGATGTGTTCCCTCAGAATTTGAGAATTTGCATAGATTTTTCATAAATAATCAGCTTCATGGAAACTTTTTAATTGTAAAGAATAGCCTGTAAACCTGTTGAATTGTGCATGTGCGTGTGTGTGTGTGTGGGGGGGTGCCACAGCTCACATGGCTGTGGAAACAGATCATATCAGCATCCTAATAGACATCCTTGTATCTCTCCACCCAATAATCAATGCATTAGTGAAACTCACTCTATGCATTGCCTAGAACACTAATTTCCCTCCAAGGAGAATGTAGGTTATGATATTTATCAAAGTTGACATAGATTTAGAAGGTCAACAGACTCTTGCTTTCAGTGTACTCCAACTGAACACCACTTCAAACCCTAGAGAAATGATCTCTTTTTCATAAACACTTTTAAATGACCAAATACAACATTTTTAATTACTTAAGTTTTATTATTCATATTTTCAAGCTGCAAGTTTCTACATAGGCACACGCGTGCGCACACACACACACACACTTCTATATTTTTTCTTTAGACCAATTTATAAAGGTTATTAGAAATCCCTTCTTGGGTATTGTCAAAGATTTTGGAGCTCAAGGTCACCTACCCTGCATACTCTGTACATTTTAATGCTACCCTATGGTGTTTTAAAATAGAAAGTAATTGTTGAAGGATTGATATTAAGATAATATCCAAGGCCACTTATATGTAAGGAAAATAAAGGGCCATATTAATATATTTATTGGTTCAGTAAAATTACTGGGAATAGTTCTTTAAATGGACAATATGGTAATAGAATTGTTCTGACTAATACAAATGCCAAATATATGCTGCCAATTAAACTGACCATCCAACTGTGATTCCTTTCATAAGACCCAGAACTGAAATCCCCTAACCACTTGTAGGATTGAGGCCAAGCCATTTGTAACCTTGATCTTCTCTCTCAGCCCTAAGCCAGTACCCTTCCTTGTGTTGCAAAAAGTGGTACAATATTAATATTCTCCCAGGTAGTATTAAGCCTCCCGTGCTCACCACGGTGTTTATTCCCACAGGGAAAAAAAATGAGAGCTCTGCCCTTCGTGTGGTGTAAAGTTCTTCTTGTCTCTTAAAGACCTCTGTGATTTCTCCTTTGCTGAGCCTTTGTATATTCTGAATCCACTTGTAATCTGATTTCCAACTTTGCAACTCCTACTGTCTATTAAAACGTTTGTTCCAGTCAACCATAATGAGTTGTCTTTCTGAGCCATCCTGACAGACAGTCTAAAGAGTAAAAATACTATGGGAACCACCTCTGTCCTGTAATCATTGGTGGTCCTGAGGTGTAAGTCAGCATGATGGTAGCATTGGAGCAAAAGCTGTGCACATGCACTCTAGGAAGCAATCAATTTTTTCTGGTGTCAGATTTCCTTTGTACAATAAAAGTCGAAATCTCTTTCATCTACTTTATTCTGTATGTTTAATGGAACTTTAGAGACTTTACTGGTTAGTTTATGTCAACTTGATTCAGACTAGAGTTGTTTGAGAATTGGGAAATTTACCTAAGAAAATACCTCCATAACATAGTGTAGGGAAAGTCCTTAATGAGTGATTGTAAGCAGCACCCCTCCATAGCCTCTGCATCTGTTCCGGCCTCCAGGTTCCTGTCTTGCTTGGTTTCCTATCCCAATTTCCTTCAATGGTAGGCGACAATGTGGAAGTGTAAGTCACATAAACCCTTTCTTATTAGTTTGCTTTTGGTCATGCTGTTTTGTCACAGGGGCAGTAACCCTGACTAGGACAGAGATTAAAAAAAAAATCAAGAAATAAAGTCCAAGTACTTCAGTAGACTGATAGGAGAGGTAGAGAAATGTATTCTCTTTCTCATGACTCTGGCATCAGATGACTCTGGGTCCCTCTGTGGGAGGTTGATGTCTCTGTGCTGAGCTGTCCCCACAGTACACAAGCATGTGTTTGCCACTACCTGTTCTTCTTTCTTGCTCTTTCCATCAGCATTGTTGCTTTGCTTTTTCGTCATATACCTTGTGTGTTGTCAAACAGCCTTTCCAGTTTAGATTCTGGAAATCAGCAGGGCCTTTGTCCTTCTGGGAACATGAATCTATTCTAAATATTTCATAATAAATTTGCTTTCCAGATATTCACTCCTGTGCTACATTAAAGTCATTGTCAAAATATTTTCACAAGAGAACCATTGTTTTAAAAGATACTAATATAACTCAAAGTCACTGGTCATTTGCGTGCGTTTTAAGAAATTATATTGGGGAAGATTTTACAGTCAGTTCAGCTTGTATCATGTCTATAAACATAAGGTATAGTGACCATGACTTGACAAGGCCATCAGAAGGGAATTGGGGTCAATCCCTTAAACCTCTACAGATGTTCTGTTGCTATGTCAATCCACACTGGTCATTACTGTGGCCATACTGGCTGCTTTTTACTGAACTGCTGGCAAGGTGTTTGGCTGTAAAAAACCTGTCCTAGAGTGGCCACAGTTAAGTGCATTTTGCTGACATAGTTCTGTTTTCAATGATGTTGTAAAGTCAAACATCTTGCTTCCAAATAAGACCATTTTCATGTAGGCCCTTTATTATACATTAATGATGAAACATTACAGAGAATGGTGTAAAACTGAGATGCAGACTTCCTGGGTAAAACTGGTCAAGTCAGTCCCATATTTTTCAGACCTTTCTTAGAGCATGCGACTGTGCATCCCATAGGAGCCAAGATGCAGAACTATCTCTCCCGTGAAGGAGTGAGAGTATCAGAGGGAGGGATTGCAATTAACCGAATGTTTAATTTGAAGCTCAACTTTATTTCAAAACTAAAGTTTACTTACAAAACTCTGCCAAATCTCCCTCAAAGCTTACCTGTTTGGATAGAAACAAAGGGAGGACACATTCCAACAAGAACCAGCACTGCCAAATGTAGAAAAACCCTGGTTCCTCACCTTGGAGACCTAACAACAGTTGGTGGGGTTCAAGTACTCACTTCATGAATGAAAGTTGTCATATAATATGTCATCTCAGAATAAAACATTAATTTTAGCACTTTTGAGGCTTTGCTAATTTTTTAAGTTGGTCTTAACTGCTCCTGCCTTAAATGAGTATTTGCTACACGAACTGATTGAGTTCTGACCCTGTACATTTGTGTTAAATCCACTTGGACACGTGACTAAAAATAAAATTCACAGAACTATGCATCTCTCATCTAGAAATTGAGGCCATAGTGGAAAAAAATAGGATAAAATTTTTTAAAGACCAAAATACCTTGTTTCTTCATTAAGTTTGCTGCCTTTTAGAACTTCTCCTTTTGAGAAGAAAAGGCTCTATAGTTTCCATGTGTCCAGTTCAGTGATTCCTTCTGTGAGCACCAGACATTATACTAAGGGGATACTTTTTATGGAAAATGTTACAATGTTCACAACTTAGAACAATTCAATAATCAAGAAGAAAATAGTTTTTAGTGAGAAACAGCTCATTTATACCCCATCCACGGAGCTTTGCGTTTGCATACATGGTCACCAAGGTTTGCATTTATTTTTCAAAACAACAAGAGCTATCTTATCCTGTCTAATTTTTATGTGCTTTTAATCAAGAATGATAATACTAAAGAAATTTATTTGACAAATCAAATTAAACATTTATAAATTCAAAATCACTAGAGAAAATGATGATATAATAAAGTCTCAATTTTTGGTTTTGCTTTTTAAAGACATGTTTTAGGTTTATATTGCTATTGAGAAAACCCCCACCTAAAGAAACTGCCTTAGAGATTCAAAAATACATTTTTACAAGCTTATTTATAAAGTATTAATACTTGGGCTGAGCATGGTGACACATGCCTGCAAACTCAACCCTTCAGAGGAGGGAGCAGAAGAATCAGGACTTCAAGGTCAGCCTGGCCTACATGAGACCACACACACACACACACACACACACACACACACACACGAGAGAGAGAGAGAGAGAGAGAGAGAGAGAGAGAGAGAGAGAGAGAGAGATTTGAATTGAAAGACAAAATGAAGCAACTTTAAATTTCAATAGAAAATGCCCGAAGACATATTGTGCACAATGTTTTTGTTCCGTTAGACAATTGGTGCTTATGTGATTACTGGGAATTTTAACTTTCTGTGTTTTAGTGCTCAGCAAAACTCAGTTATACCCAGGGTAATTTCACTATATGAAGTACTTCACACTGAGTTTCAGTAGTGCTGCCAGTTGTTGCCTCTCCTATATTATGGCATTTTGTGTTGCATGGTTGCTTGCACAAACATTTGTACAACCATATCTAATTACTCTACAAATGGTTGTTCCCTGGCTTTTACACAATATATGTGAAAGAAGTTTGCTAAGTGATAGCCCTAGCACACAGAATTGTCATCCTCAGTCACTCTCCAGTTTGCCTTCTTGAGGCAGTGTCTCTCACCAGACTTGGCACTGCCCCTTTCACACAGGCTGCCTAGCAAGAGAGCCCTCATCTTCAGCCTTTTTCTGCTTCTGCGTACTTCGCCAAGGTTATAGACACCCATGGGTGACCTTGGCAGATGGTTTCTGGAGACTTGGACTGGAGTTGCCATGATTGCATGGCAATCACTTTACTATTTGAATTATCTCCCCAGTTGATATTGTAGAATTTTGAAAAATGATAAGATTAAGGCCTGATTGAGAAGGCTTTCTCTTTATATTGTACCTTATACCATCTTCAAGGAGAGAGTGGTGAGAAACTAAAGAAAAACAATTTGTTATTGTTAATTATATTATGAAGTTGAGGACTAGTGAACTCACAAGCAACTGAATTAGTATGTTTTACTGCTTTCTAATTTCTTTGGCAATAATATCAATGGTTTTAAATCTGCACTTGTTAAATTTGTAAACAAGTTGCATAATTAATCCAGTTACTTAGTCTTGGCACACTCTCAATTATTCTCAGTACGTGTCTCCTGCCTTTCAATATTCAGAAAGACTATAAATATTTATTTTCTTAATAGTGAACCCAAAGCCGGGCGGTGGTGGCGCACGCCTTTAATCCCAGCACTTGGGAGGCAGAGGCAGGCAGATCTTTGTGAGTTCGAGACCAGCCTGGTCTACAAGAGCTAGTTCCAGGACAGGCTCCAAAACCACAGAGAAATCCTGTTTCAAAAAACCAAAAAAAAAAAAAAAAAAAAAAAAAAAAATAGTGAACCCAAGCAACTATCTCATGAAAAAAATAAAAATAAAGTGACTCTTACTTTCTCGTCACTTAATCCAATTCTTTGAAGCATTTTAAATGCATTTATTTTAGTCCATTATATATTGGTCAATTTTCTAAGCATACATATATAGAATAATTTGTTACAGTGAGTAATTTTCATATTCTTAAACTGTATAGTAGACAATGAGACATAAAAAAACTGAGAAGAAATAAAATTACATGCGACACTGCAATAAAGCATTCATTCATTTTTCTAAGACTCTGGATGAATTTAGATGTAGGAAATAGACTTGATTTCAGGAAAGCTATTTGAAAATTAACCTGAACTTCCAGAATCTTCTTGTGAAGCCAAACAATAGCTGTATCATTCTTTCCTTATATTTTCTTATTGTATGTAATTCAAAATTTAGTCCCAGGTAAGTTTCCAGAAGACCAGTAAATTCGGCTTATGTTAGAGTCATAATGGTGGCTGGGCTTTATTGGGTGCTTTCTGTGCTCAGCATTGCTTCTGGCCCCAGCTCTTCAATATATGCTCGTTTCTTCCCACCCTTGTAGCATGCTCTTGGGGAAATGGCATCATAACTCCTATGAGACAGATAAGGAAAATGAGGCACAGGAAAAACAGTGTTGGGAAAGGGATCTTATTACAATGTGGAAGTTTATGTGCTTGGTCAGGGGATGTTCTTAATTCATGAGTGTATGACCAGGGGCAAAATCCTTGAATATGTCCAAGCAAGGAGTCTGTGCCAAATTATACATGTCCAGAGGCAGTCTATCACAGGCCCCATGACCCGCTGCCTTGCTCATGCTTGTTGCATGCCACCCTTGTAATGCACAAGCCTGTATTATACTAGAGTATGGATTTATGTGCACAATGAGTCTCCTCATGTTCAAATTGCTCATGTGTGTGTGTCACGGGGTCAGGGTGGGGTGGATGAAGATGACACTGTCAAGGAATTCCATAATCCTTAAGTTTTTTTTGTGAAATTACTGTTCTACCTTCTCTGTACATGGCTGAGAGTCACTGCTGCTGCTGTAACTCTCCACAGTTTTTGCTTTTTGAGATTAATAGTCACACATGCATTTATTACTATTCTACATATTAAGAGACATACTGCAAATGTGTGGTAAAACAGATTCTCGATCAGCGCCATAGAAGATCAAAGTAGAAACAATATGGTCAATAAAATTTTATCATTTTGAAGTTTGGATTAGCCTTAGGAAAAAAAATTAGTTGGAAGGAAAAGAAAACTGTGCTAAAGACATTTTGATGAGCAACGAATGAACAGAGTCTTGTATTGGGGCAGATGTAGAAGTCTATAGAATGAAGTTTCTGACCAGTTAACATAGTCCTCAAAGTTGAAGAGATAAAACCTAAACCCGTCAAAATGGGCAATGGTGAAGGTGGGCAGCTGAGATCTAGGATAGATTTGGATATTTCAACAGTGGTTTACATCTCTTTTCACAGTGCATTTTTTTCTGTTTTGAAAATGCTTTAATTCTGAGGGAAAAAAAGATGAATTAAAGGTGGCTTTAATGTGGGAGAGCTTGGGATAACTAGGACATAGAAGACCACACTAACTATATTTGAGATTATTTGAAGGGAAGAGAAAGCAATAACAGTAACAACAAGAAAACACAAAACAACAACAACAAAACATGAGAATCTTTTGGGGATCTAATAATAGCCTATGTCAGTGCAGTTAGGGTTAGTTTACAGGTGGCCTCAAATTTTAGGCTCAGGAGGGGATTCTTTGGGAATATATCAATGCTGTCTTAAGAAATCTGAAGGGTGGAGAAATGGCTTAGGGTTTAGGAGAGATTGCTGTTCTTTCAGAGAACCCACACCAGGCTGCTCACAGTTGACTGTAACCCCAGCTCTAGGGGGATCTAAAGCTCTCTCTTCTCAGAGCACCTCTACTCAGGTGCATGAACTCACACACTTAATTAAAATTAAATTAACTATGTAAAAATAAATTTGAGCACATCACACCCTGAGTGTTAATAAAACATTAGAAGTTGATGTTGGCCATAAGATGCTATTTGTGCATCTCCAGACTTGATCCTATCTATGAAGAAATGTGTCCATTTAAAAAGGGGTTGCTGGACATATAATTTTTTATCCATAATGCTCATA
The DNA here is from genome assembly GCF_950005125.1 of Chionomys nivalis. Classification (NCBI taxonomy): domain Eukaryota; kingdom Metazoa; phylum Chordata; class Mammalia; order Rodentia; family Cricetidae; genus Chionomys; species Chionomys nivalis. Next base: position 10,942,608 of record NC_080089.1, on the reverse strand, counting down.
AAAGAAAAGAGTTTGCAAGATGCCTGAGTGGGTAAGTTTGATCTTCTCCTTCACACAGTCCCCAGTAGAGAGGTTTCACATATACACAGGGCTCAACCAGGACATGTTTTACACGAATATTTTCTTTAAGAGATATATAGTGATATTTTGTTTGTGATCTAATAAATAAAACTTTCCTGATAATCAGAGTGCTGAGCTAGCCACTAGTTAGCTGTAGAGGCCAGGCAGTGGTGCACACACCTTTAATCCCAGCACCCCAGAGGCAGAGCCAAATGGAACTCTGGGCTATACTAGATTTGGTAGAGGTAAAAAGTCTCTCTAGTGGCTGACTCCTTTACTTCTCTAATCTTTCTGCATTTATGTTAATATCTGACTCCAGGTTTTTATTATTAAGACCAATTAGAAATTACACTACAGTGACATACATAATTATACACAGATGACTTCAGAGGTTAGAAGACACTTGAATTTTTATTTATTTATTTATTTTTATTTTTAATTTTTTATTATTCTTTTTTAATTAAAATTTCCACCTGCTCCCCGTTTCCCATTTCCCTCCCCTCCTCCCAAATATTGCCCCCTCCCCCCAGTCCCCTCCCCCTATCCCCACTCCTCTTCTCCTTCCCCCACACCATTCCCCCTCCCTCTCGATACTGGAGAGCAGTCCAAATTCTCTGCCCTGCGGGAAGACGAAGGTCTTCTATCTATGTCCAGGAAGGTGAGCGTCTAAACAGGCTAAGCACCCACAAAGCCAGTTCATGTATTAGGATCGAAACCTAATGCCATTGTCCTTGGATTCTCATCAGCCTTCATTGTCCGCCATGCTCAGAGAGTCCAGTTTCAACCCATGCTTATTCAGTCCCAGACCAGCTGGCCTTGGTGGGCTCACAATAAATCAGTTCCGCTGTCACAGTGGGCGGGTGCATCCCTCGTGGTCCTGATTTCCTTGCTCATGTTCTCCCTCCTTCTGCTCCTCATTTGGACCTTAAGAGCTCAGACCGTTGCTCCAAATTAAGTCTCTGTCTCTACCTCGATCCATCGCCAGATGAACGTTCTAAGGTGATATGTAAGATATTTATCAGTATAGGATAGGGTCATTTCAGGTTCCCTCTCCTCAGTTGCCCAAGGTACCAGCTGGGGACATCTCCCTGGACACCTGCGAACCCCTCTAGAGTCAAGTTTCTTTCCAACCCTAAGATGGGTCCCTTAGTTAGGATATATACTTCGCTGCTCCCGTATCCTCCCTTCCTATATCCCAACCATCCCAATCCCCCGAGCTCCTCCCATCCTCCCCTTCTCATGTTTCTCATCCCATTTCCCCTTTGACCCTTGCCACCTCACCCACAAGTTCCCAGTTATTGCCCTGCAATCTTGTCTACTTCCCCTCTCCAGGCAGATGACTATATGATTTTCTTTGGGTTCACTGTCTTATTTAGCTTCTCTAGGATCACAAATTATAAGCTCAATGTCCTTTATTTATGGCTAGAAACCGATTATGAGTGAGTACATCCCATGTTCCTCTTTTTGGGACTGGGATACCTCACTCAGGATAGTGTTTTCTATTTCCATCCATTTGCACGCAAAATTCGAGAAGTCATTGTTTTTTACCGCTGAGTAGTACTCTAATATGTATATATTCCACACTTTCTTCATCCATTCCTCCATTGAAGGGCATCTAGGTTGTTTCCAGGTTTTGGCTATTACAAACAATGCTGCTATGAACATAGTTGAACAGATACTTTTGTCATTTGATGTGGCATCTCTTGGGTATATTCCCAATAGTGGTATTACTGGATCTTGGGGTAGGTTGATCCCAAATTTCCTGAGAAATCGCCACACTGATTTCCAAAGTGGTTGCACAAGTTTGCATTCCCACCAGCAATGAATGAGTGTGCCCCTTTCTCCACAACCTCTCCAGCAAAGGCTATCATTGGTGTTTTTGATTTTAGCCATTCTGACAGGTGTAAGATGGTATCTCAAAGTTGTTTTAATTTGCATTTCCCTTATCGCTAAGGAGGTTGAGCATGGCCTTAAGTATCTTTTGGCCATTTGAATTTCTTCTGTTGAGAATTCTCTGTTCAGTTCAGTGCCCCATTTTTTTATTGGGTTCATTAGCATTTTAAAGTCTAGTTTCTTGAGTTCTTTATATATTTTGGAGATCAGACCTTTGTCTGTTGCAGGGTTGGTGAAGATCTTCTCCCAGTCAGTGGGTTGCCTTTTTGTCTTAGTGACAGTGTCCTTTGCTTTACAGAAGCTACTCAGTTTCAGGAGGTCCCATTTATTCAATGTTGTCCTTAATGTCTGTGCTGCTGGGGATAAACGTAGGAAGTGATCTCCTGTACCCATATGTTGTAGAGTACTTCCCACTTTTTCTTCTATCAGGTTCAGTGTGTTCAGACTAATATTGAGGTCTTTAATCCATTTGGACTTGAGTTTTGTGCATGGTGATAGATATGGATCTATTTTCATTCTTCTACACGTTGACAACCAGTTCTGCCAGCACCATTTCTTGAAAATGCTCTCTTTTTTCCATTGAATACTTTTAGCTCCTTTATCAAAAATTAGGTGTTCATATGTTTGTGGGTTAAAATCAGGGTCTTCTACTCAGTTCCATTGATCGACTTCTCTGTTTTTATGCCAATACCAAGCTGTTTTCAATACTGAGGCTCTGTAATAGAGTTTGAGGTCAGGGATGGTAATGCCTCCAGACGATCCTTTATTATATAAGATTGTTTTGGCTATCCTGGGTTTTTTGTTTCTCCATATAAAGTTGATTATTGTCCTCTCAAGATCTGTGAAGAATTTTGATGGGATTTTAATGGGGATTGCATTGAATCTATAAATTGCCCTTGGTAGAATTGCCATTTTTACTATGTTGATCCTCCCAATCCAAGAGCAAGGGAGATCCTTCCATTTTCTGGTATCCTCCTCAATTTCTTTCTTCATAGACTTAAAGTTCTTGTCAAATAGATCCTTCACTTCCTTGGTTAGAGTTACCCCAAGATATTTTATGCTATTTGTGGCTAACGTGAAGGGTGATGCTTCTCTGATTTCCATCTCTGCTTCCTTATCCTTTGTGTATAGGAGGGCAACTGATTTTTTGGAATTGATCTTGTATCCTGCAATGCTACTAAAGGTGTTTATCAGCTGAAGGAGTTCTTTGCTGGAGTTTTTGGGGTCGCTTATGTACACTATCATATCGTCTGCAAATAATGAAAGTTTAACTTCTTCCTTTCCAATTTGAATCCCTTTGATCCCCTTATGTTGTCTTATTGCTATTGCTAGAATTTCAAGCACTATATTAAAGAGGTATGGAGAGAGTGGACAACCTTGTCGTGTTCCTGATTTTAGTGGAATAGCTTTGAGTTTCTCTCCATTTAATTTGATGTTAGCTGACTGCTTGCTATAAATAGCTTTTATTATACTTAGGAATGACCCTTGTATTCCTAATCTCTCTAAGACCTTTATCATAAAGGGATGTTGAATTTTGTCAAATGCTTTTTCCGCATCTAATGAAATGATCATATGGTTTTTTTCTTTCAGATTATTTATATGATGGATTACATTGATAGATTTTCGTATGTTGAACCAGCCCTGCATCTCTGGGATGAAGCCTACTTGATCATAATGGATAATTTTTCTAATGTGTTCTTGGATTCGGTTTGCCAGTATTTTATTGAGTATTTTTGCGTCGATGTTCATGAGTGAGATTGGCCTGTAGTTCTCTTTCTTGGTTGTGTCTTTGTGTGGTTTTGGTATCAGAGTAACTGCAGCTTCATAAAAAGAATTTGGCAATGACTTCTCTGTTTCAATATTGTGAAATACATTAAGGAGTATAGGTATTAGGTCTTCTTGGAAGTTCTGGTAGAATTCTGCATTGAAGCCGTCTGGACCTGGGCTTTTTTTGGTGGGGAGGTTTTTTATAACAACTTCTAATTCTTCGCGACTAACAGGTCTATTTAGATTGTTCACCTGGTCCTGGTTTAACTTTGGTATATGGTACTTATCTAAAAAAGTGTCCATTTCTTTTACATTTTCCAATTTTGTGGCATACAGGTTTTTGTAGTAAGATCTAATGATTCTCTGAATTTCCTCTGTGTCTGTGGTTATGTCTCCCTTTTCGTTTCTGATTTTGTTAATTTGCGTATTCTCTCTCCGCCGTTTGATTAGTTTAGATAGGGGTTTATCAATCTTATTGATTTTCTCCAAGAACCAGCTTTTTGTTTCATTGATTCTTTGGATAGTTTTCTGTGTTTCTATTTTGTTGATTTCAGCCCTCAATTTGATTATTTCGAGTCTTCTACTTCTCCTAGTTGAGTCTGCTTCTTTTTTTTCTAAAGCTTTCAGGTGGGCTATTAAGTCTCCAATGTGTGCTTTCTTCGTTTTCTTTAAGTGGGCACTTAATGCTATGAACTTTCCTCTTAGCACTGCTTTCATAGTGTCCCATAGGTTTGAGTATGTTGAGTCTTCGTTTTCATTGAATTCAAGAAAGACTTTAATTTCTTTCTTTATTTCTTCCTTGATCCAGGTGTGGTTCAGTAGTTGACTGTCCAGTTTCCATGAGTTCGTAGGCTTTCTGGGGATAGCATTGTTGTTGAATTCTAACTTTAATCCATGGTGATCTGATAAGACACAGGTGGTTACCGATATTTTTTTGTAACTGTGTAAGTTTGCTTTGTTACCGAGTATGTGGTCTATTTTCGAGAAGGTTCCATGAGCTGCAGAGAAGAAGGTGTATTCTTTCTTATTTGAGTGGAATATTCTATAGATGTCTGTTAAGTCCATTTGATTCATTACCTCCCTTAATCCTCTTATTTCTCTGTTAGGTTTCTGTCTGATTGACCTGTCCATTGGTGAGAGAGGAGTGTTGAACTCTCCTACTATTAGTGTGTGTGGTTTGATGACTGCCTTGAGATTTAGTAACGTTTCTTTTACATAAGTGGGTGCTTTTATATTAGGGGCATATATATTCAGGATTGAGACTTCATCCTAGTGAATTGTTCCTGTTATGAGTAAAAAATGTCCCTCTCCATCTCTTTTGATTGATTTTAGTTTGAAGTCAACTTTCTTAGAAATTAGTATGGCCACACCTGCCTGTTTCTTAGGTCCGTTTGCTTGATAAACCTTTTCCCAGCCCTTTACTCTGAGTAGATGTCTGTCTTTGTGGTTGAGGTGTGTTTCTTGTAAGCAGCAGAATGTTGGATCCTGTTTTCGAATCCAATCTCTTAGCCTGTGCCTTTTTATAGGTGAGTTGAGTCCATTGACATTAAGTGATATTAATGACCAGTGGTTGTTAACTGCGGTCATTTTTCCTTTCTCTCTTTCTTTCTTTTGGTAGTAGAGTTTGTGTGTTTCCCTTCTTCAAGTTGTGCTGGTGAAGGGTCATTAGATGTCTGAGTTATTGTGGGCATTGTTGGACTCCTTGGTTTGTGATTTTCCTTCTATTACTTTCTGTAGGGCTGGATTTGTGGCTACGTATTGTTTAAATTTGTTTTTATCCTGGAAAATTTTGTTTTCTCCATTTATAGTGAACGAAAGCTTGGCTGGGTACAGTAGTCTGGGCTTGCATCCATGGTCTCTTAGTTTCTGCAGCACATCTATCCAGGACCTTCTGGCTTTCATGGTTTCCATAGAGAAATCAGGTGTAAGTCTGATAGGTTTACCTTTATAGGCAACTTGACCTTTTTCCTTTGCAGCTCTTAATATTCTTTCTTTATTCTGTATGTTTTGTGTTTTGATTATTATATGATGAGGAGATGTTTTTTTTTGATCCAGTCGATTCGGTGTTCTGTATGCTTCTTGGACCTTCAAAGGAATATCTTTCTTAAGGTTGGGAAAGTTTTCTTCTATAATTTTATTAAATATATTTTCTGGACCATTGAGCTGTACTTCTTCTCCTTCTTCTATCCCTATTATTCTTAGGTTTGGTCTTTTTATTGTGTCCCAGATTTCCTGAATGTTTTGTGATGAGAATTTGTTGGTTATGCTGTTTTCTTTGATCAGAGAGTTTATTTTCTCTATGGTATCTTCAGTGTCTGAGATTCTTTCTTCTATCTCTTGTAATCTGTTGGTGGTACTTGTCTCTGTAGTTCCTGTTCGTTTATCCAAATTTTCCATCTCCATCCTTCCCTCGGTTTGTGGTTTCTTTATTACTTCCACTTCATTCTTCAAGTCTTGAACTGTTTCCCTTACCTGTTTGATTACTTTTTCTTGTTTCTCTTGGTTTTCTTGGGTATCTTTGAGATATTTATTCATTTCCTCTACCTTTTTGTTTGTAATCTCTAATTGATTATGGCAGTTTTTCACCTCTTGTTTAAGGTCCTCTATTATTTTCATATAATTCACTTTTGAGTCGAATTCTTCTAATTCTTCTGGATTAGTGTGTACACTTCTCATTTCGGGATTCCTGGATTTTGGTGATGTCACGTTGCTTTTCAAGTTGTTGGGGGAATTCTTGCATTGGCGCCTGCCCATCTTTTCCTTCAAATGGAGCCAGGAGAGGCCTGGTGTCTTGGATCAGTCTTTGCTGTGACTAACTCTCTGGGTGTGTCTCCTCAGTGTAGGGGCAGGAACCGTTCCCTTGCAGATGAACTCCTCAACACCAAAACAGGGATGCCTGGTATTCCAATGACCCGCGGAAAGAAGGCCGAATGCAAGGTGTAGGGCGGGGTCGAGTAGAACACAGGTGATACTGAAGTACAAGCTGGAGGTGCCTGCGCTCCCTTTCGGGGGGGTTACTGAGGCCTGCCCGCTAGGCAGGCACTCACTGCTCTGGTTGGGTAGCCTTAGTGTAGGGGGGTTTGTGCTCTCTACTGGGACAGTCCGCCCCAGGATAGTACACACTCACCAGTCCAGATGGAACTTCTCAGCACCTGCACAGGGACTCCTGGTAGCCCTGATGAGCCGGGGGCCAAGGGAAATGGGGGGCAGGCAGAGCCGGTCCAGGAGAGCACAGCGGACACTGCAGCCCCAGCGGCAGGGGCCCCGCGTTCCCTGGCGGGGACCTTGAGGCCTGCCCTCAAGTCAGGCACTCACTGCTCTGGGTTGGTAGCCTTAGTGAAAGGGCAGGAAACTGTTCTACAGCAAAGGACCTTGCAGACAAGGCAGGCTTGGGGGTGGGGGTGGGGGCACGTGTGTAAGAAAGAAAGCCCTGCAGCAGGTGCTGGGGGAGGGGCGTTTGTGCTCTCTACCGGGACAGTCCACCCCAGGATAGCACACACTCACCCTTCCAGATGGGACTTCTCAGCAGCTACAGAGGGACTCCTGGTAGCCCCGATGAGCCAGGGGCCAAGGGAAATGGGGGGCAGGCAGAGCTGGTCCAGGAGAGCACAGCGGACACTGCAGCCCCAGCAGCAGGAGCCCGCGTTCCCTGGCGGGGACCTTGAGGCCTGCCCTCTAGTCAGGCTCTCACTGCTCTGGGTTGGGCAGGAAACTGTCCACAGCAAAGGACCTTGCAGACAAGGCAGGCTTGGGGGTGGGGGTGGGGACGCGAGTGTAGGGAAGAAAGCCCTGCAGCAGGAGCTGGGGGAGGGGCGTTTGTGCTCTCTACCGGGACAGTCCGCCCCAGGATAGCACACACTCACCCTTCCAGATGGGACTTCTCAGCAGCTGACACTTGAATTTTTAAATCAACTGTTTTTGTTAGTTATTAGTTTCTTGGCATCCTTAATTCCTTACAGAGTTTCAGGATGTAAACTGGAATACTTATAAATTAATAGTAGCATTTTAAAGAATGAAAAGTTCCCCTCAAGTCACACAGCACAGTTAACATCTGTCTCCTCATGTGGCACTTGCCCCCATTGGCCCATATTAGGGACACATGTTGTTTCTCTTTTAATGTCTCTGTGACATGGTCAGCAACTGTGTTGAACTGGATTGATACATACCTGTAGACCCTAAAAGTTTCTCAGTAAACTGCATGAGGTCAAGCTAGCTGCACCAGTGCATTTCAACACACCATAGTATCATGTAATCAAAATAGAATATCTGAGAAGACTGGCTATTGCATGCTTTGGGGTCAATTTGATGCCTATAAAAATCTGTAAAAGAAAAGGAGGCTAACATGTCTTCATTGTTTCTGATGGAGAATATTAGGGGACTCATACAATCTCTGAAAATTAGCAAGATATCAAGGTGAAAGTTTTTCTTTTAAAAAAAAAAATTCTTATCTCATATATTGCATACCTCACGCAGTTTCTCCACTCACCTCTCTTCCCATTCTTTTCCTCCTAAATCCCCTCTCTCTCAGATCCACTCCTCCTCCTTTCCCTTCAGGATGCCCCCCAAGGATATCAACCAAACATGACATGTCAAGTTGTAATAAAACTAGACACATCCTGTCATATTAGGATGAAGCAACCCAATAGAAAGAAAAGGGTCCCAAAAGCAGGCAAAAGAATTAGAGCAGTCCGCACTCCCTGAGTTAGGAGCCCCACAGGGACATCAAGCTACTCAACCATAATTTTATATGTGTGTGTGTGTGTGTGTGTGTGTGTGTGCACAGAGGACATAGGTCAAACCCACACAGCCTCCTTGATTGTTGTTTGAGTCTCTGTGAACCCCTATAAGGCCTGGTTAGTTAATTTTTTGGGCTGTTTTTTTGTGGTGTTCTGACTCTTCTGGCTTCTACAATCTTTCCTCCCCTCTTTTGAGGGATTCCCTGAGCTACACCTAATGTTTGGCTGTGGGTCTCTGCATCTGCTCCCATCAGTTAATGGATAAAGCCTCTCAGATGACAATTATGCTAGAATCTAGTCTATGAGTAAATCTTTGGGAATTATTCCTATTTCATTGACTTTTTTCCCCAGGTCATGCTTGGTCTATCCTCATTCTTTCAACCATCCAGATTCTGGTTCCTGGCCCTCCAGACAGAGTCTGCATGGGTTCCTTTTCATGGCTTATTTTTTAACAATACTTAAAATATTGAATAAATATGTATGTTGATAGAAAAATCATTATTTAAGTAATTTCTCAGAAAGTCCATCACTGTAAGGAGATGGGAGTTCTGATTTGCACTCATTCTCTGAGAAATCCATGTATGTATACAATATATTTGAATTGTATCGATATATTATTCCCTCCTCTTCCTCCCAAACCAGAGTCTCCTGAAAGCTGACTTCATGCCCTCTTCTCATATTTCCCAGACACACATTTTCAATGTGTTAAAAGGATAGAGTCTTCTAACTTGCTTCAAATGCAGCAATATAAGATTTAAATGGATGTTCATCATGGCAAGGAAGGAATGTGGATGAATAGCAGGCATGGTATGAAAACTGCATAAGTGCTCTTAAAAATGGGCAATGAAATTTGTTTCTTCAGAAAGTGATTTTAAAATTAGTGTGTGTTTGACTTTATAAACTGTATCATTTAGAATATTATCATCTCATATGATTTGTCTATAAATGTCAGTTATTAGATATAACACTTCTATACATGGTAGTAAGGATATGTTTGAAATTTTGGCCTCCAGCTTTAGTTCCAAAGAGAAAGTAGGTTTAAATGAAAAAAAAAAGAAAGAAAGAAAAGAAAAAAGACCAAGGAACAATCCTTCCCCTTGTGACACAGTCAATTCTTTTAATTAAAAGCTTGCAGCTGCCAGCAAGGTGAAGGTGAAGAAAGGAACGCATGTGTTCAGGACAATTTGCAATTTTGCTTTATTCTAAAGAATAGGCAATGCTACTCGACATGTAGGCTTATGAATCCGGGACTCATCTTAGTAAACTGAAACCTGAGCCAGTAGAGGACAAATCAGATGTGTGTTACATATATAATTAAGCCTTTAGTACATGACTTAAATGTTCTCTTGTGATTCTCTATGGTTTAATTCTGAGGAATTTCCCTCCACACCTTTGTCAAAATGCCAGGCAGACAATAACCTGTTCTGATTTTAATTACTGCTTGCTTTAGTGAAATTTCTTTCTTCACAATGTAATTTATATGCTTGGGCAATCAGGAATAGTGCCTAAACCACCCAAACTTAACATTTCAATGGGTTAAATTCCCGTTAAGTACTTGGCTCATCTCACCATCCTGGAGAAAACAACAAAAAACTTCAAATGTCTTGTTTTGTTACCAGCCATCTCCTGCAGTTCTTATTATTCTCTCCGTACATTTTGTAGTTTGACTTGCCGGGGCATATTTTCAGTATCCTAACCTTGATCTTTTTCTTACCTTTTTGTTTGTTTTTTAATTAATACTGTTGATTCCTCAAGCTTTCCTGCTTTTTATTGTCAGAGATAGTTTTTAGTAATATATAAAACAATTAGTAACAAAGTCACACAGATACAAAGTTTGTTTCAAAATAGAAGATAAAAACTGGGGCAAAAATGAGCGAACATTTAACAAAAGGGAAAACTTTCAAAATGAAAGCTTTTCTGGGTCTGTGAATTCTGATGCAACAATAGGGACGTCTTTGAACTCATTGTATAGCTTCCAAGGAATAAGGTCATTTGATATTATGTATATTTGTATAGAAAATTCTTCTTACAGCTTTTAGATGCTTTTGTATTCAGTCATTCTAACTCAGCACTGACCACATGCAAGGCTCTGCAGTGAACCCTGTGGGGGGTTAATTCAACATGTTTCTCCACTGCAGCAGGGGAGACAATGCTTATGGTAAGGACTCCTTTGAGGAAGCCCACAGGCTAGCTAGTGTATCATTTTATGTACTTTAATATCACCAGGAAACATTAATATTTTTATTCAGCCATTTCTTGGCAAGATTAAATTTTTCCTCAATAGAGATAGAAAAGAAAAAAATCTCATTTCATCATGTGTACTTTTCCACTGCAGATTCTGAAAAAGAAATCTGTTCTTTTTTATATAAAGTGTGTTTGCATTAAGGGAAGCTCCCTTTCTGTTTCAACAGAAAATATCTTTGCGCAGTAGGCTTTTCTTCCTTCACCTCAAATCCAATTTATCTGTGAAGCACTCCCAAATCTTGATTTCTACTATATTTTAATTACCTATTGTATGTATATGTGTGATTGAGTATATATGTATGTACACCACATATGCAGAAGCCCATGGAGGTAAGAAGATTCATGGAACAGGAGTTAGAGGGGTTATAAAATGCTGTGTGTGCTGGGACTCAAAACTGGGTCCTCTTAAAGAGAAAGTCAAGCACTCTTAATCATTGAACCATCTCTCCAATGTATATACTAACATCACCCAAAATGATACCTAATGATACTCAAACCAGGGAATTCTGTTCTTGAAAAGTAAAATTTATTTTAAGCAGTAATCTCACATTGCTTTGAAGCATGAAAAGATGTCTATCACAGTGATTTAAAATTCAAGCTTATATCGCAGAAGAAAAAATAAAAACAAATTAATGTTCTCCACATACTTCATAGACTGACATTTCTACTAATGTACATGAATGTGTAATACATCCTTTCAATCTTCACAGTAAGCACTGTGAATTAGCTGGCATTACAGTTTTACAGGAGCACAGAGAGATAAGTATTGACCTAGTTTCACATGCATTGAACAACGAGGTTAGGTATGAACTTGAACCAAATAGGTCTGACAACTAAGAATCTAAGTCTATCAAGTTACAGGTTTTTGTTTTGTGTGTAGTAGTATAAATATGGAATAAACAACTAAGAATAAATAAACTTTTAAAAAATATTATTCATCATTCTACAGAAATAACAACGCTCAGATTGTTGTCGTACCTTCTTTGCTCGTGATAATGGTGACACGCCTCCAGGACAGAGTACGTTATTGGAATTTCACTTAATTCCATTGAATTTTGGAAAAATTTTAAAGTATTTGAAATATTTAATAATTTTTCATTCTTAAGGGAGTCTCTCATGTAGCCCAGGCTGACTTTGAACTTGCTATGTATCTAAGTGTGGACTTGTACTCCTGAACTTCTCAAGCATTAAGATTATAACCTTGTACCACCATGCCAAGTTTTAGATGGTGCTGGCAAACCAAACATAGGAGCTCATGCATACTAGAAAACACCGTGCCAATGGAACTATATTCCTAATATAGTTTTAAAATTTATCTCTTAAAAATATTATCTGCCATCCAAAAGTCCCACTTTAGGAATTCCACAGCATAAATGTTTATATTGCTTGGGAAGAGGAATTCTGAGTAAGCCTTTAAACAGGGACTTTGACATCTTTTTCTTCTTTCATGAAATTTTATTGGCAACACACCTCAGAAAATAACAAAGTATAAGATAGAAAGCTAGTTAATTATACTTTATAACATCCTATTTTATTAAATGAGAAGAATAAATAAGACTAGATATAAGTTCACATTTTAAATACAGTAGATTCATTCATTTGGGGAAACATATTTGTTAAGTTGATTAAATAATTATGAATAAAAATGAATTGAACAAATGTACATCTTCATTTGTAAAATATTGACACTTATGGAAAAATATTCAACTGCCAGCTTTTTAAAAACTAGTTTTATCTTTGGGTCGATGAACCTTTAAAGATATCATCCAGACTTTTATTGTTCAACAAAATTGTTTTTTAAGCTCCAAAATTATATGCGCTACATTAATTCTCCAAATCTTTTGTGAGCTCAAGTATATCTTTGACTTTACACTAAGACGTGTATGTTTCTTTGTGGTCCTGACATTTGGAGTAAAGTGTGATATTATGATAAACTTTAGGACAGTCGACTGTTCAACTAGAAGTCCATAGTACAGTGCAAGAAAAGAAATGTGTATATTTATAAATGTGTGTAATTTATTCATGTTTGAATCACTCTCAAATTATTATTTTTCTAAAATAAAATAATTTAGTTTTCTAAATAAAACTTACATAAGTGGAAAATACTTCCAACTATATCTTTATCAAATATCCACTGATTCACTGTTAATAAATGGTAGGAAAAGGGAAGTAGTCAGTTGAAGGCCTAGCTCATTCAAGAAACCATAGGTAATTAAATTTTGACAAAACTTTAAGAAAAGGAATACAGAAAATGGAATATAAAATATCTAGTGAGTAATGGGAAATGTCTCTTTAGTCAAGAAACATTTATTTTTCTGGACAGACTTTGAAAGAATGATAGCAGTATTTGTGTCAGACATTGATAGAGAGCAGAAACTCTACTCCCCCAGACTGTAGAGGCTGAGTGGAAGACTCCTGAAAGAAACTCCACACCAAATTACAGAAACATTTACAGATACTGGGCCTAGAGCAGGTAGAATGTACATCATAATGGACCTTGGATAAAAATTGCTAGTTTGTCTGAAGCCAACAGAAAAATTCCTAGAAGCAATCCGATAGCAAAGTCTGAAGGTGACACAAAAAGTCGGGGCTGTCCCTCTGGGATGCTAAAGCAGTTAAGCCATGCATACAAAGCTTTGAACAGAAAGAAAGAAAAAGAAAGAGGTTTTGTTTGGAATAGGAAACCAAGCCAAGGAGTTAATTGAACAAATTTCTACTTTCACCTGGTTGTTTTGGCAATCTATGGACACATACTTGCAATTCATGCCCTGCAGAGGTTGGAAACTACAGTGTCCCACTCTCCAGAGAGGCTGTGTGATTTTCTATTCCATGGTAACCAAGTAATGAACTCTTTCAATATAATATAATTAAACATTATGGAAAAGAACAGAGTGGGGTTCTTTTTGACATTTCAATAAACATGCTAGCAAGCAAAAATACACAAATGAAGGTCACATTTGCAATTTTTATAGAAGTGTCTACATTTTAATTAGGTAGCTGATAAATGTCATTGAGCCTTAGCCACTGACCAACTGTCATGTTACAAAAGAAGAAAAATGTCAGCTAAAAAAGTCGCTTTTTTGCACTGTCATGAAATAAAAAGTCATAGCCACAATTTGTGTTCAGCACAAAGATAAGTGGGTTTAATGACAATCTCAAACAGTTTAATGAAAATATCGCAACAGCACCGAGGATCCTTGCAGTACTGCTCCTTGCAGGGGTGTCCTCTGTGTGGAAACACAAAAAGCCACGCTAAACCTGGAGTTGGGGTGCATACCGAATCCAGGTTGGAAAAGAGGAAAGCCATTTGATACATGATTTATTTTGATTTTATTTACTGTGTGTAGTTGAATTGATAATGTGCACGTCACAGTTCTGTGAGTAAATGTCAAAGACAAGTTGAGGAACTGGGCCCTCTCCTTCTCCTGCATGGGTCCCCAGGGTGAAACAGAGGCCCTCTGTTTGTCAACAGGCCTATTGAGCAACCTCTCCAGTGATCTAGCTCTCTAGCCCTTGATAAATGATTTAGTGAAGAGATCTGGGTACTTGGAAAAATGCAACATATGGCTAACAGTCAAAATCAAGTTTAATGATGAAATGTGAAGTTCAGCAACCACATGTACAAAAATAAAGGAAATATTTGTCCTTCATGATCATCCAGTCAGATATGCAAAGGATCTATAGATATTAACAATGTTCCCTTATAATGTGAGAAAGAGGATAAACGTCAAAATCACTTAAAAAGAATTTTAACAAGAAATTTTGAACAATAATTTTACTTAATATTTTAAGTGATTTTTTAAAAATACATATTTGTTTTGTGTGTATGAGTGTTTCCTGCACGTATTTCTGTGTACCACCTGCATGCCTGGTGTGTATGGAGTAAGAGGGTGTCAGAACCACAGGAAGTAAAGTTATGGATGGTTGTGAGCTATCAAGTAGGCTTCTAGGAATGAAGTCTAAGTCTTCTGCAAGAACAAGATGCTTAGGCATTTCTCCAACACTTTTAATATTCAATGTTCTTGTAGTCACAAGGACAAGGATATATTTTAGGGATGTTTCCACACATTGTGTATAAGAGACAACTCACCTAGCCTAGTGGTGGTGGCACACACCTTTAATTCCAGCACATGGGAGACAGAGGCAGGAAGATCTCTGTGAGTTTGGGGCCAACGTGGTCTACAACATCCAGTTCCAGGACAGGCTCCAAAGTTACAGAGAAACATGGCCTCCCCGTAAGAGAGGGAGAGGGAGAGAGAGAGAGAGAGAGAGAGAGAGAGAGAGAGAGAGAGAGAGAGCTCACCTAATGCCAGGGGTGTGGTTCTATAACTTGGTAAAAATTATAAATCAGCTGTGTATGGTGGCACAAGCCTTTAATCCCAGAACTGAGTGCCAAGCCTCTATGAGTTTGAGGTTAACCTGGTCTATATAGTGAGGTCCAGGCCAGCCTCTCTCTTTCTCTGTGTGTGTGTGTTGTATGATGTGTGTGTGTGTGTGTAAATGAAATAAATACTTCTAAAGGAGCTAAGTGATCCCAGTGTAGTAAGTAGGAAGATGCATACAGAAATGGATTCAATTTCTTTGAAAGAAAACCAAGTCAAACCTGCCTGTTTTTCTGGTCTGTAGATCAGAACTCTGATCCAGCAGTGTTTTTTAAAATAGCTTGCGACTGCCATTAAAGCATGCATTATTCTACAGATCGAATAATGGCACAAGTTGCTTTGTTTGGGAAAGCATGTGTGATGACTGGGGAGCAAGATGAGAGACTGTTTTCATTCTTCAATGATTATATGTTTTGTTATATGCAGAATGCTTAAAATAGTAACTCGAGGAAATTGTAGAGCACCATGGTTCCTGCTGGACTCAGTTTTTGTAACTGATTTCTTAAGGAGGAGGATTGGGAGAAGGGTCACTCTGACCTGGCAATGCTAAAAGAAAGATATTGCAAGTGAGCTACACACAAATGGGTGAGAAAATTCCTTTGAAATTCAATGACTGTGAGAACTGAATTGAGGCTTGGCAGTTGGCGATCTTCCCATAAAGATCCAAGTAACAACTGCCATTTAGAATTGGTTTCTGGCACCAGGATCTGGTGAGAATGTAAGTTTTGTTGTGTGAGAGCTATGTGAGTACTGAAAGGGAGATGGACACCCAGCGTCTGGCTGAACTGTGCCAGCCTGCTGTGTGTCTTTGTTTCAGGGTCAAGAGTGGAATTACAACAGCAGTGAATTTCAATTGACTTTCAGGTGTCTCTTGGTATATCCTCAGTCAAATGAATGGTCACCAAACTGGCCAAGTACCACAAAGCATCCCCTGCATAGCTTTTCTTTTGAATTTCTCTAAGCAGAATTCCTCTCTAATTCTGGCATTGGCCTCATCAGCCTTTAGTACCTAGACTCAAAGCAATTGGAGACTGACTTTGAAAAAAAAAAGCCTTAAAATGCACGGTTACATTTTTCACTTACTTTGTGCTCACTTTTACTACTACTATTATTATTACTGTTATTGTTATTATTATTTTGTAGCTTTTCCTTTTTATTTATTCTATGTGTGTATTTTATTGCTTTTTGATATTTATTTTATTTTTACTCCTTTAGTTTATGACTGTTAGTACTCTTTTATATTATTTTTATTTTTTCTTTAAAGACTTTCTTTTATTTTTCAAAACTTATTTCTTTTTATAACTATCTATACTCTTTTTCTTCTTTCTCACAAGCCTATGTACATCTATCCAGCACTGTGACCCATTTAGAGAACTTTTTTTCTTTTTTATTGAAAAAAAAAATTTCCGCCTCCTCCCCGCCTCCCATTTCCCTCCCCCTCCTCCCGCCCCTCTCCCCCTCCCCCCACTCCTCTTCTCCTCCCTCTCCAGCCCCAAGAGCAGTCAGGGTTCCCTGCCCTGTGGAAAGTCCAAGGTCCTCCCCACTCCATCCAGGTCTAGGAAGGTGAACATCCAAACTGTCTAGGCTCCCACAAAGCCAGAACATGAAGTAGGATCAAAACCCCATGCCATTGTCCTTGGCCTCTCATCAGCTCTCATTGTCCGCCATGTTCAGAGAGACCAGTTTTATCCCATGCTTTTTCAGTCACAGTCCAGCTGGCCTTGGTAAGCTCCCAATAGATCAGACCCACTGTCTCAGTGGGTGGGTGCATCCCTCGTGGTCCTGCCTTCCTTGCTCATGTTCTCCCTCCTTCTGCTCCTCATTAGGACCTTGGGAGCTCAGTCAGGTGCTCCAGTGTGGGCCTCTGTCTCTATCTCCATCCATCGCTAGATGAAGGTTCTATGGTGATATGCAAGATATTCATCAGTATGGCTATAGGATAGGGTCATTTCAGGTTCCCTATCCTCAGCTGCCCAAGGAAATAACTGGGGACATTGCCCTGGCACCAGGTCTGAATCTGTCTTTATTGCATATCTGTAGTAATTTTTGACCAGAAGCACCTTTTTAAAAAAATGCTAAGTGGGCATGGCTAGGACCAGCTCCACCAATCTGCCTGTGTTCTCTGCCCAGTCTAACATGGTAGAGGCATGTTCACTGCTTCTGCGAGCCATGCATACCGCCCCAGCTCCAGGAACACACTGGGTCTATGTTGCCATTAAGTAATTTACAAAATGCTGCTCACAAGCCCCCTTTAAGTGCAGGACCCCCCAAAAGAGTCTGAGTTCATTCTGCCAGCAGGAACCAGGAAACCGGATCTTGTAGGAGGAAGCCACTTGTTTCGTTCCTGGCCACTTAGCCCCAAAATAATCACACAGGAGCTGTATTAATTAGATCACTGCTTGGCCAATTAGTTCTATCTTCTTATTGCTAACTCTTACATCTTAGTTTAACCCATTTTTAACTAATCTGTGTATCACCAAGTGGCAGTGGCTTACCAGCAAAGTTTTGGCATGTCTCACTGTGGTGGCAGCTCCTTGGCTTCCCCCAGACTCTGTCTTCTTCCTCCCAGCATTCTGTTTAGGTTTCCCTACCTAGCCCTGTTCACCTATAACTCTGCTATAGGCTCAAAGCAGTTCCTTTACTCTTTAATGATAATCACAGCATACAGCGGGAAACCCCACATCAGGATTTTAAAGAAGCCGTACAATTTTTTGACACTAACACTGAGCCATGATCTGTTCATCGGCTTACCACCAGCAAAAACAGTCTTTCTGAACAAATGTGGCTACCAAGAAGCTGTGCTTAACTCTGTTCTTCTGCATCTAGAATTCCTTCCCAAGTTCTCTCAGTTTTTATGTGTATGTAATTGCTGCACACTGGAGCATTTGTGAACAGAGACTGCTTATTTGTTTTTTTGTCCACTCAGAACTAAATAGTTACACAGAAATTGTATTAATTACAACACTGCTTTACCTATTAGTTCAGGCTTCTTATTAACTAATTTTTACATCTTAAATTAAGCTATTTCTATTCATTTGTGTATCACCATGAGGTTGTGGCCTACTGGTAAGATTCTGGGGCTTCTGTTTGCTTCAGTAGCTACATGATGTCTCTATGATGCTACCGACTCTTTCTATATATATCTCTGCTCAGGTTTTCCACCTGGCTTTGCTATGCTAAGCCATTGACCAATACAACTTTATTCATTAACCAATAAAAGCAACATATATACAGAAGGACATCTCATATCAAGAGGGAAACCTTAACAGTCTCATCTTGGAAGCTATACTGTGACACAGTGAGTCATGCACTAAACCCCTTTGTCCACATATCTTTACTTGTAAGTGTTCATAGTAAAGAGCCACTGTTTTGGTTTGATGTCTCTGGTTTCTGCTATACTATTGATGTTGGGCCCTAATTGGGACTCTTGGATATCCTGTTGTTGCCTTGTGTGGTAGAGTTCTTGCAGCATCGGGGCTGCAGATCAAGTCCCTTCATGTACTCCAGCAGATCCTAGATGGGGGGGTTATTGTGGTGGGCTAAGTTATAACTCTCGTTCTGGGCCTGGGCAATGACAGGGTTCATCTGCCCTCCAGTTATCCACTGTCCTCAGCACCAGGGTGAGATCTCTAGCATTGTCCCAGCTAATTTACCCCTTTTCATAGTCATTCTTCAAGTGGCTCACACATTACAAATGAATGTGTGATCAGCAGAAAGATATTAACAAACAGCTAAACACAAGTGTAGATTTGTATAAAGTGTGAAGGTACATATTTGTTTGATGTATACAGCCAGCTGGAATGGTACAACTTCTTTGATCGCCAGTCAAGTTCTTTACATCTGCCCAAGACATCACCATGTGGGATAGTGTCTACCAAGCCTGAGAAAGCCTTCTTTGTTATTAATTAGAAAATTAGGGAATACCCACTCATTGCACTCACTAAAATGTTTTCTAAAAATTAAAAAGATGAACTTCACAGGGAGAAAGTGCTGAACTAGTGAAGGTGGCATTTTGATAGTGGCACGAAGCTTATGCTTTGTCCATACTGTCTTACTGTTATATCCAGAAGTTCATATTGTGCCCCTCTTGGATTATAAGGAGCCTTTGAAGGTGAGATTTATATTTTATTTCTATTTTGTTTCTGCATTTCATTCAGTATATGCTGTATAATAGATAATAATTTCTTGTGCAGGGAATAAATGTTAAAATATGTATGCACAAATAGGCCAAATGTAAAGATTTTCTTTAGTTGCCTAGAATTTCATTAATGTAGTTGGCCATGTTTAATTCCATTTTGAAGCCTTTCATGACTGAGAGTGCCTACATTTTGAAGATTGTAGTATAGAAGGTATATTGCACCATGGGTATCACAATTATGGAAAAATCATCTCATTCATTATTTATTTTGTTGATGTAGCAAATACATAATTTGCCCATAAGAGAGACTCTAAACTTGTGGTAATCATGTTTTTTGAAGCTATTTTTTTTAACCTGGATCATTTACTAGCAAACAGTGTTATGTGTGCAGTGTTATAAACCACTGTTTATCTTTGTGTAACACAAAAAGAATAAGGCAATTAAAGGGAATATAGCTGCTAGAGTCCAGACTTTACTGCAGCCTTCCATTGTCCAAAGGAAGAGGGAATCTTTTATTGCTAATGTGGTCACACTCCACAACTAGTACTGCAGTAATTTCCTCAGCGATTCGTATTATAAAAAAACACGGATTTAAGTAATCACACATTATGCTTTTCATTATTTAAAGAGTTACTGCATAAATACTGCAGTTATAATAACCAAAATACAAAATAGGAAGATTTTATTTTTGAAATAAAAATCTTATCATATCCAATTTGATATATAATGTTTTCATGGTACATCTTTATATATACCACCAAGCCCTTATAACATGGAGAAGGAGATAAAGCTCTCCAGCCTTGCATCACTGTAGTTATAATTGTCCACGGTGAATCAGAGAAGTAGGTAGGTCAGATAGAACTCTTCTCCATACTCTGTTGCTAATTCTGATTTTCAGTCTCCCGCAAAGACTAGGACTGCATTTCTATGAGCTGCTCTCTTTGTATGTAAGAATAATTAGTTCTGATGCTTGACATTCAAACGGTGCTTTCACATAGAGAGCTTCTCTCTTTATAGTGCTCTCTGGCTCACACAGTTGAAATGGAGTAAAGTTTATGTGTAAGGCAGAAATGCTGAGCTGAGGCAATCTGATCTGGGCTATTTCAAATTCTCTTCCACCTGTACGCAGAAACCCAGTTGAGAAAATGTACATTGTTTAAAAATTAGTAAGCTTTTCTAAGTGTGCTTCATACAACGGGCTCTGCTGAGGTGTTCCATCCATCCTTAAAGGTTCATAAAACAGAAGAGGCCTGAAATTGCACAGTGAACATGAATCCTCATCAAAGATAGGATTGCTTAACAGTCACCCTGGCCAAGGTCAGGTATCAGGTTTCTTCATGCTGACTTTGATGACAAACTGAGTCACATGGCGGGCCTGAGGACTGCAGGACTTTTGCTTTCTCTGGGCACAGTGTCATCAGTGTGCGGTGGTCCTCTGCTTTTACGTGTCTCAGTGTTGCTATTAGGAAAGCCACCACAAATCACTTGATGTTTTAGAGTATTTTTATTTAAAGTAAAACTAGAACTATGGTCAATGCATGAAGTTACAGAGGCAACCTCCTCCTCCGTGCATCTATGGTGTGGCTTCACTTTTCCACAGCCTTCAATCTGCTCCCCTTGTGTGAAGAGCTGAAAAGATGGAGTCCCACCGCACATTTTAACGGTATTATCAATATTTTAGAGTTCTGAAGTTCTCTGTAGAAATATTTTCACACTTAGGGACATATGGAGAATTATGAAGTTTAATAGGTGTCAGAAAATTTACAAATATTTAAAATACAGCAAGGGTTAAAATACATCGTTTATCATAATGTGTTTTATTTTGTTTTATTATTAAATGCTACCTTAAGGAATGCCTGCTCTACATATTCCAATATTCCATTTCACTTCTATTAATATTGTTCATACTCAGTGGCAACATTTTAACTCTATAAAATGACCTTTAAAATAATGAAAAAGATTATTGTTAGTTCTGACACCAAAAGATGTGGCAATGTCACTGCGACTCAGCAGACCATGATTTTATTAAATAATCTAACTTTAGTGATCTCAGGGTCATTTGAGGAAGAGATGTCTGATGGAGGCATTAATATTTACTCCTACCCATCTTCCAGCTGGAATCCCAGGCTGTGAGAGCACCAGGTTAATTGAGTTTTATCGCAAAATCTCTAGGCCACTTTAGAAATTACTGTAAGGCACATTCCCTAAGGTCTGATCTATATAAAGTGAGAAAATAGAAGGAGAAATGAGGAATACCTAACCAGGTTCCACTGATATTGCCAACACTGGTACTTAAAAGACTGACCAACTCAAAAGTGATTTTCTCAGAAAAAATTAGGAGTCACTTTTCTCCTAGTCCATTCTCAGAAAAATGGGGAGAAGAGCAGTCCTGCTGTTACAAAGAAAAATCACAAGAATATGCAAATGCTATTTTTTTTTCTTTAATCCACAGTTTCTGCATTTGTCCTCACTTCCCCCCTAATTTGCTTATATAGATATATAAATATAAGGTGAGAAAGTATAAGGGTTACTTTTTCACTATTTGAATTCTTCAGGGTAAAATCTAAATTAAAAGACAGTATTTATGCTCTTACCTTATAAATTAATCTCAGCTGAAAGAGATAAATTGAGGACTTGCTATTCCTACCAGATTGTGGCACAGGCTAAGCACAAACTATAGATAATAAATGTAATAAAACTAACATTAATTTGTTTCCCTAGAAATCATTCCAATTCCATAAATGACTTTGCTCTATTCCATGATGCTATAAAATGAACTTGGGTATTCCCATTCTACAAATATAGAAGCTGAGGAAAAGAGATACTCAGACATGATCAGGCACACAGCAACTGTGGTAAAGAGTCCAGATTTAAACTCTGCCCTCCATCTTTGAAGGCTGTGTTGAAAACAGACTTAGAGATAGAGATCTCTCTTACCCCACAGTTTCCATAAGTGAAATGAGCATCTGGGGCAGGGGGAAGCCTTGTGTTCCCAGAGCCAATGTGTGTTTTCATTCAAGGAGGAAGGCTCTGTTCTGAACATTTAGACACCAAGTAAAGCCCCCTCACCTCTTTCCTTCAGGGTACACAGTTTTGCTTCTGTGAATGTACAGAATGAAATAGTTTGAGACACTTAGGAATACTTTACCAATGCTATTAGACTGAAATCACATGAAGGAAGGGATATTTGTGGCTCATGACCATTTGAAGATTGTCAGTATTTGATAATGAGGAAGGGAATGACTTAAGTCAGAAAATGTGTTTATTACTTTTAAAAGGAACCAAACAATATTATTTGCAAATATGACTCCAAAGTTTGATTTCTTTAGAGTTCTGATATCTTGCATTCAGAATTCAAGTCCAATTGAGCCCTGCATTCCCTAAAATGCCAGCTCAGGTCTTTCCTCTGAAAAATATTTTCTATGGCTGCTGGCTGAATGAGAGGATTCTGCAACTGTGACAGGGAGCCTGCAGGTCTCTAAATCTGCTTTTCTTCCACTCTGCATTAAAAGCAGATGCATGCTGGCCTTCGTTTCCACTAGATTAGAACTTCGTGGAGGTCGGGAAAATAATTTATTCACTTTTGGACTTCCAGCTTTGGCATCTTTATATGCATTTCCTGAGAGCTGTATGCGTGAATTCATGGCCAGGTTACAGCGAAACCAAAAGGGAATCACAACAAGAACAGATGCAAGAGGGTGCACAGAGAGGCCAGTGCTCTGCCCAGTCAGGGTTCAGCTCATCTATCTGTTAATGGTACAAACCAATTGCTGACCTTCTTGGCAGTATTTTACGTGTGTGTGTGTGTGTGTACATAAGATTTACTACCACAATGATCAACAGTAGAATATGGAGGGAAGTGGGGGGGACAAATAGTAACAAAACATAATGATATATGTGTCTGAAATTACAACAATAAAGACTATTTTTTGCATAATTAACCAAAACTAACTGTTAAATAAAGTTTCTTAGTTTTCTACTAAGTTTTATACTTACCTTGATTAAAGTCTCAAGCTCATATTTATAATTATTTCATAGCTCAGAGGAGTTGGGATGTTTCTCTCTGTTATTTGTAAGGCAGGATGCACAGATCTAATGCAGATAATTACTCTGAAAATGAAGACACTCGCAAGTTAGGCCATAAAAGCAAATTCTCATTCTCCTTCATTTTCCCACTACATCTACGTGCTGCCTACAACTTACGCTTGCTTTCTGGTTCTAAAAGAGATGTTATAACTCTCTACAATCTATTCTCCAGTACACTTTGCTCAAAGGTGTTAGTTATTTCCAGGTAAACTTCATACACCTTCTTCAGGCTGTGGGAGGCTTTAGCCTTCTCTAGGCTAAAGGACACAGATCTCTTCTCAGTGATGGTAAAGAGCATGCTCATTTTAAGTGTGGAAAACATCCCAAAATATATTTTTCTTGACTTTCAAAAAATTATATTTGTGATTTTACAGTAGAGAAATGTTAAATTTAATTTGATACTTTAGCACCTAACATGTTATTTCTAAATCATGGAAATGTTTCTATATCTCAAAATATCTGTCTGAGGCCCTGAAGTGATTTTAGATAATTTTAATTATGAGAAAGCTTACTGGTAAAATCTGACTTTCATCTTACATTTAGTTAGCAGGCATTAACATAAAATATGTTCTCTGAGCAATCTTCTGATTCTTAAAAGTATTCCAAGATTGGTGCTGGAGATAGGGTTCAACAGTGAAGAGCAACGGCTACAGTTTCAGAAGACCTGTGTTCAATTTCCAGCACCCATCTGGCCAGCTTGCTACCGTGTGTAACCCTGGTTCCAGGAGATTTGGTATCCTGTTTTGGTCTCTATGGGCACGAGGTGTGAATGTGATGCACACAATGATATTCAGGCCAAGCACCCATATACATCAAATAAATGTTTTAAAAAGTCTCCCATTCTTAGCAAATTGTTCAGTTCAGTTTATATTAAAAATGCAAAAATCCAATATGTGTCTTACGTAATCTCATTTTATTCAGATTGTTTTCCAAAACTATGCAATAAATTATTACTGTATTAGTCACAGTTCTCTAGAGGAACAGAACTTATAGAATGAGTGTGTGTGTGTGTGATTTCTTAAAATGAGATTCTGTGGTTCAGCTATTTCAACAATGGCTGTCTAGCAATAGAAGGTCCAAAATTATACTAGTTGTTCATTTCATGAGACTGGTTGCCTCAGCTGGTTTTTGTACACATCAGAACACCAAAGAAGAATACTCTAGTGCCAATGAAGAATGGACTTGTCAGTGAAAGCAAGCAAGCAAAGAGAGCAAGCTTTCTTCTTCCATATATGTATATATATATATATATATAAAAGCTGCCAACAGAAGGTGTGGGCCAGACTAAAGGTGGAGCTTCCTACCTCAAAAGTATGGTCATGAGCGTGTGGCAGGCAAGCGGGAGGCATGGTACTGTAGAGATAGCTGAGAGCTACATCCTGATCCAGAGTCAGGAGAGGGCAGAGAGAGAGAGAGAGAGAGAGAGAGAGAGAGAAAGAGAGAGAGAAAGAATGGGCCTATCATGGCCCTTTGAAATGTCAAACCTCAACCATAGTGAAACCTTTCCTCCAACAAGGCCACACCTACTAATCCTTGTAATCATTTCAAACAGTTCTACCCCTTGTGGCCAAGTATTCAAGCATAACCCTATGGGGATCACTCTCATTCAAACTACCACATTATTTTCTGAGCACATAATAGTTCAATATTTTTCAGATGTTATGTACACTTTTTTCTTTTATTAATGTAGCACAATTTAGGAAATTAAATAGAATGAAAATAAAATATTTCTTAATAATGAACAAAAACGGAAGTTTCATAATATCATTTCTTCTATTTGATATTAACTTATAGAAATTATAAAACATGACATATTCCATAGAGATTCTTTCACCTATAGTAGTTAATTGAGGATTTCTGGGGGAACCTAAGGCATAACTTTTAGTGTAAAGAAGATGAGAAACTGCTGGTATGGCGTGATGTTTTCCAGCCAATGCTGTTCCTGTCTATGTGTATTTCTCTTTGTAGATATAAAACATAAGCTGAAATAATTTTCCCAACTTCAGTAATAAAAAAGGCACTAAATTATCCTACATGGAATGGATTAAAACAAGCTCTAAGTATATTCAAATACTTGTGCAAAGAGGCTGCGTCTTTAAACATTTTCTCTACCCCTTCCTCTTTCTCTCTCATTCCCTCCCTCCCTTATTCCCACCATCCTTTCTTCCTGCTCCCCCCATTTTCTATCGCCCTTTGCTTTTTTTGCTCTATTTCTACTTCATTTATTTTTTTCATTCTTAATCAAGGAACATATTACAGCAATTAAGGTTTCACAAAATATTCCCAAACCTAGCTGTTAGTCTCTAATGCTTTTTTTCCTCACTTTTAATTCTAGTTTGAATTAATTTGTAGCAGATTTCCAATAATATATCCACACACACACAAAGGTCAATCACGGGTCTTGGGATTGATTTTGTGTTGCTGCTTCCTTTTTGCAGAGAACTCTGAAGCAATCTCCGGTGTTCCCACTTCCTATGCTGCATTGCCGAGAATTAAGAAGAGTTCAGCCTCATCTGCCTTTGGTTCCAAGGTCAGGCCGCGGTACAGCAGCTCTTCATTAGGTACCCTGAGTGTTTCTTCCCCGAGCTGGCGAGGGGCAGCTCAACAGTACCACCCTCCAGTCAACCTTTATCACTCATCGGATGCCTTCAGACAAGATGGTAAGTGCAGAAAAAGATGAAAATAGCATGAGTTAGGCAAGGAACACATCATACAATGCTCGGCTTCTTGAGCATCCGTATTTCCCAGGGAAAGGTGAGTGCACTATCCGCCCATTCCTGCAGTCCCCACTATGCAGGACAATCAGATGCAATTGGAAGTCTACTCAAAGCAGGAACTCATTTAATAATATCAGGCAGGAGCTTGTGATGGGGTAGAGAAGATTGGGGTGGGTTGAGGTGGAATAAGGAACAAGGGCCAATAACATTCTGCCACTCTAGCAGAGACTGGGCAGGGGCGGGTCTAGGTTGTGTTGAGTCACTCACATGCAGAAGTCCTGGCCAAAGACAGGTCTCCAAACTCGAGCTACGCTCAAGAAGTTACACTAGGCCTCATGTCAAGGCCTCACAAAGTCCAACAATACAAGACTGCTATGACAGGTCTTAAGGTTGCTGTGTCGTAGGGAGAGAATCAGCTTTGGGAAAGCAGGTGGAGTTTAGAGGAGTTTGGGCTCAGTGTGTCTAGGCCATCTAGGAATGCTAGAAGTGTATTTAGGAGAGTTGGAGAGACAAGCTTCTTCTTCCCTGATTGTTTGCATTTCAAATAGGTAGCTCTCTGAGTCCTATACAGATTACTGTTTGTAACAATGGGGGAGGGTGCTGGAGACAAGGTGGTCTACATCTAATAGGAGCAGGCTCTGAACTTACAAATGCAACTTCCTAAACTGCCTTGCTGGAAGACAAAAGGAAGTCTGCAGGCTGTGGGATGAAGAAAAGGCCACTGGGTAGAGAAACCTGTTAAAGCTTTTGGTTTCTATTCTAAACATTTCTCAAGATTCTTAATAAAATTGTTAATTATTCTTACTACCAGTAGTTATTTAAAACTAAATTTCACGAGGCAGTGGTGGTGCACACCTTTAATCCCAGCATTCCGAAGGCAAAGGCAGGCAGATCTCATGGAGGTCAACACCAGTCTTGTCTACTGAGTAAGTTCCAGGACTAGCTCCATAGATATTGACAAACCTTCTTTGGAAAAACAAAATAAACAAAAAAAGAAAGAAAGAAAAGAAAGAGAAAAAACTAAACTTCAGAATTAATAGTCTGAAAGTAGAAGTATTTTTTTTTTGAATGGCAGTTTGACAATGAGTATCAGTAGCCTTAAAACAGACATTCTGGGGATTGGAGAGGTGACTCAGTGATTAAAAATGTGTAGTGCTCTTACAGAGGATCTTAGTTCTGTTCCGAGAACCCACATCAAGCTGCTCACAATTGCTTATAACTCCAGTTCCAGGGGAATGCAATCCAGGGAGTGCCTCTGGGCATCCACACACATGTGCGCAGACACCCCCCCCCGCCCCCGCCCACGGACATATACACATATCCATAATTTAAAATAATGCAGATCTTTAAATAAATGAAATAAACATGTTAAGTATAGTTTTATTTCTAGATTTTTTTAGTAAAACAGTGTTAAGTATAATATACCGCATATCCTAAGATTGTATGCTTAAATATAAACTTTATTTTTGAGTGATGAATAAATAACCCAATGTCACACTTAGATACCAGTTAAATTAAAAACCACTCTATAATTATTAACATTATGGACTGAAAAACATTTTCTCGTTGTTCCTAAGTCTGTCATTATTAGACATATTACAACATTAGGTTAGCTAGCAAGGAGGGCAAGGCTCCTGCCTGTGATTATTAACAGATTTAAAACTAGCTTATCTCACTCCATTTCTCCAAGAAATGTCTGGTATAGATACCGTTGTTGCCTCCTGGAGGAATGAAAACCAGGGGTGATACATGCCTCTCCCAGAATTCCCTTACTAATAGGCTCCATATACAGCTCTCCTTAACACTTCTACTGATTTTAAGAGCAATAATGAATATCATGATTGACTGAGTACAGATAAGATATTTGAAGAAACATTTTTCTAGAACTTTATGTCAAAGATTAAAATATCAGCTTATGCTGTGTTACGGTATATAAGCAAGCTCATTATTCTTGATTATAACAAATCATTCCCTTATAAGGTACTCATCCCATGATGCTGGTCTTTACAGCTTATTCACACAGGATGATTTGACCATAAACATATGTCTAATGTTAAAATACTTGACATGGGTTTTAAAAGTCCCATTGCATTATGTTTAATTTCCTTTGCAACTGTAATTAAATTTGTGCTTTGGAAATTTCATGCATGTATATAGTACATTGTGAATGCTATCTATCTACCCCAGCACCTCCAAACCACTCCCAGCACCTCAGCCCATTTGCTTTATCACATCCATGAAATTTTGTTTTTTAATTGCTGAGTTTATCCAGCTATTTGTGTGACTGTGGATTTGGAGATCACCATTAAAGCCTGCTGGGTATGTCGTAATCAGACAGATATACAATCAAGATTAATCATTTTGAGGGCAGTGTTATCTTGTTGGATTAGTTAGAAAGTATTGAGTGTTCAGAAATACAAGCTTTGCATATTTGTCTTAATTTCTTACAAGCTGCTAGACTGATATTATGTTCTCTTACAGCTAATAGAAATTAAGGTAACTCTCAAATATGACTAAAATATAGACAGAAGATCTGAAATAAAATAAATGCAAATTATAAAATAAGTATGCTAAAGAGCATAAGCTAGAGTCAGGAACCGTCAAAGAGTCTGTTGCAACCAGCTTTCTTCACAGTACAACACCTTTATACCTGCTGTGGGCCTGTCCTATTTTGGACTATGTAGTGGCCAAATATATTTATCAGGGCTCTCTAGAAAAACAGAAGTGACAGAATGAGTGTCTATCTGAGGAAGCAAGCTCTAAGTCCAGTGAAGGAACAGACTTGCCATGGATCCTGGGGACTAACCAGTGAAGAGCAAGCATTTCCTTCCTCTGTGTCCTTTTTATAGGCTGCCGCCAGCAGGGATGACACAGTTTTAGGGTGGGTCTTCCCACATCAAATGACACGTTTATGAAAAGTCCTTACAAGTGTACCCAGCAGCTTGGGTTACAGTTAATCTAAGATGTAGCCATGTGATCAACAAATTCAATGAAATAGTTTTATTCTTTCTGGCAAAAGACACACTTTTCTGCATTGATCTCATTATGAGTTTATTACTTTGTATGGTGACTTGTAACTCAAACATTACTACAAAAACATTAATTGTTTTCATTCTGTTCAACACTGGTTGATGAGACCCAAGTAATGACAAAGTGATTTTTTTATATCTGCTCTCCTTAGTGTCTTATAATCACATACACACACCAACTGGGGATCTTGACAAAGTGCAGACTCATTTACAGAAATCAAGGAAAGGTACAGCCCTTAATTTACAAGAAATTTCTCTATTTCTATCTCATATCCATGACTGTGTCCCATGGATTATGCTTTGAGTGAAAAACAAGTCTCTAGTCCCAGGGATCCAATTTAGCCTAATTTAAAATTTCTGCCAATGTAGTTTATTTCACATTTTAGAATGCTCGAGATAATATATAAAAACTTTCCCTGACTCTTGCTTTCTCATCTGAGTATCTGATACATCTTGCCTGGATGTGATTGAATTCTTTTTCCGGGACAAGAGTCTGACATATGGCTTTTGGCAGGTAATTCCCTTTAGCTTTGATTGAGAGTAAACCTGAGGTTGGCAAGCTCTTGTGAAAAATGAGAAAAATAGCAGAGCCTGAAGAGGAAGCCATCCTGACCCTGCCAAGAGTCAAGCCAGAAGGATGTGCCACAGTTTTTCTGATAAATCTAAAATCTTAGTTTGCTGGGGAGAAAAAGGAGAAACAGTTTAACTCTGCAGTAAGCATCCAGCAGAAACTCACACACAAACACCAGCAAACTTGGTGAATGTTTGCTGTAATGCGTGTCTCAGCAGACACTGGAAATCTTGCATATCTTTTTTCACCCATGGCAAACTAAGACTATTAAAATGAATAATTTATTTTTATGTGATAGAATATGATGGTGGTTATAAAGATAATGTGATGTCATTCCCTTAAAGTCAGTAAAATGTGATGTGAGGGGCTGGACCGATGGCACAGCCATGAAGAGTGTTGGCTGCTCTTCCAGAGGACCCATGTTTGTTTCCCAGAATCATATCTAGAATCTCACAACTACCTGTAACTCCAGCTCTAGGGGATCCAATGCCCCCTTCTGGACTCTGTGGGTACTTGCACACATATGCTTTACATTCACACGGACACATTTACAAAAATGAAAAACTTAAATATATGTGTGTACATATAAGACATTATGTCCTATATGGTTCAATTTTAAAACATGGCAGAAAAAGTAGACTAAAGTGCTTTCCTCTCAGGATAAAGGGGGAACAGGGAAGTGGTATCAGGAGAGAAATATAGAAGACTTTGACATCATGCTATTTTGCTTCTTAAAAGATTTATGTCTGGTACAGTAGTTCAGTGGAAAACACCTGTCTAGCATGCACAAGTCCCTGATGTCACCAATCTAGAAACAGCTGGACCTGGATGGAGCCAATAACTGAGGCAAACGAAAGTCTCATGTACTAGCCAAACTTATTCACAGTCTCTGACAAATTATACCCTGAGGGTAAATAGGAACCCCATGAGTTAGAATCACAAGGGTAAGCCATATGTGGCAGACAAGTCACATGTGGCAAAAACCATTTTCAATAGAGGCTTATAAAGAAGTCACAATAGCCAGTTTTAGTGAATAATCTGAAGTAAACTCACTCTTACCTACTACCCCAAAAGTCCCGAAACACGTTCCAAGAACAACTCCATGCTTTGAAGACATTGAGGTCTTGCTTTCCTGGCGTTTTCTCACAGGTACTGAAGCAACTTCATTCTTGGACAGAGTTCTGACACCTGGGTTCAATCCTTAGTGGCACAGAAGAATATAAACCAAATATGTAGATACCAATTGGCATCTAAAGTGACTCACAGTGACTCCTCAGCATCTCATATGTATCCTGTCCCTTGCTCTTATAGTCCTAGCTGTGAACTGGCTTCCACCAAACTGACTGTAACAAAGACATGGAAGCTAACTCTGAACCTCACATTACCAAAGACCCCAGCTCCCTTTTTCTTGTCTTTTCTGTTGTATTGTTCCTTAAGCAGAACAATGTCAGTTCATTCTCAGCACTCCTCATCGGTTAAGACAATTAACAATAAATGAGATACAGCATCCCAAAAATCCCTCAGAAACTCAATCCTGGGGAACAATCATTTGAGAGAATTCACAGGTAGACCTACCCACTAGAGCATCAAGATTGGTCTCCTGTCTACATTGTGAAAAACAGAGTCTTAAGAGAATCAGATTAAACCTCCCCTTGTTTCCAATGCCACAGAGACAGTGTGAAAATAAACCCATTTCTTTCTTCATGCTGCGGGTGTCGTCCCTTCCTGAGCACACTTCTCTATTCTCTTCTGAGGATTAGCCTCACACTTGCATAGTGGAAAATTTTCATACATTTCATCTATTTTAATTTTCTGTGTCATCTTGTGATCATCCTACATCTGGATACATTTTTTTAGGCAGCCGATCTCAGTAGTTAGCCAAGGGTTGTTTATTCGGAACTTAATTATGCATTCTTTTTGTTCTCCTTAATATTCTGTGCAAAACCCACTTTTTAGTTCTATTTGTTACTTTAGCAGATGCTGCAAAAAAGAAAAAAGCAAATGTTGCAAGCTGAGAGATAAAATTATTCTTTATGCTATTTCACTTAATCATCTACACTAAATGTGCTAAATTTTATCTGATTAAAATTGTGAAATGTTTGAAACACAAAGTAAATTCTGTGACTACATATTAACTTTATTAAATTTTAATATTTTGCCTACTTTAGTACTATTTTTAAAGATTTACTTATTTCATTTCAAGTGTATTAATGTTTTCCCTCCATGTATGTCTGTATACTGCATGTGTGTTTTGGGCACGCAGAAATCAAAAGAGAGTGTCAGATTCACTGGGACTGGAGGTATAAATGTTTGTGAACTGCTTTGTGGATGCTGGTAAATGAACCCAGGTCCTCTACAAGAGCAAGAAGTGCTATTAACTGCCAAATCATCTTCCAAGCTCCCTACTTCAATACTTAAATGATTATTATTTACTTATTTGTGTTGGAGTGTGTGCTCTTGTGTGAAGGTCACATAACAACTTTTGGAAAATGTTTCTTCCTTTTCACCACGTGGGTTCATAGATTCCAACTTAGATTTTCAGACTTGGAGGAATGCACCTTCACCCACTGAGTCTTCAAAGTCATAATTTCTTCTGTCAGATTCCTCCCCTTGTATTTTCAGTTTTCTTAGTGAAGCATATCCTAAAATAATGAATACATGATTGTGTAAAGAATCTTAATTTTCTTTTATTTGAAATATCTTTATTCTGCTTTAGTCTGAAGTTGATAGTAATTTTTTCTTAATACTTCAGTTATTTTCTGGCTTTTCTTTTGACAGGTAAGAAGTTTATAATTAAGTTACCCACTTAATTGTCTATTCTTTATAAATGAACTGTCCACAGCAAATCTTTCTTTTCTAACTCTTTTTTTTTTGACGGTTTTTAAAAAGAATTGTTTATTTACTGAAGCTGGGGCATATTAGATATATAACCAATTTTAAATTTACAACTTTTAATTCAATTCTGAAATGTTTTCACACACGCACAAAAAAAATTGGCATGCAACAGCTGCCCTACGGTGAAAGAGTCACCTTATCAACAGACTGTTGCAAGGACAGTCATCAGGGTTGAAAAATTATTTGTCCTGAACATGAAAACTTATAACAAATTTAAATAAATTTTACAAACTTATTACTTGTAGTTTTCCCCTCGCCAGACCCAAAATGGAAAATAAAATCTCCAGGTAGCTATCAGACGTCAGTAAGCACATAATCCTGGATCGCCCACACCCAAAGCAGAGCGACGTTCATGAAACCCATCATCAGAGAGAAAGCCTCTTAATTTTCTATAAACAAAACTGACATGTGCCAAAAAAGAAAGACACCAGAGAACAAACCAAAGTTTTCAAAACTGTACTTTTTAAAAATCTGTCAAATATTCACAAAATAATTTCAAGATGAGAAAGAATCTTTCCCAAATGTGCAGTATTTCTACTCTTGCCTCATAACTTACTTCTCTTTTACTCATTTTCTGTGGTATCTCTAACCTTTTTCTAGGATATTGTTATATGTTTCATCTAGAATGAATTACTGTTCTTATCATGGACTTTAATCATTTTGTGCCATTCTTTTTTTTTTGGTTTTTTCGAGACAGGGTTTCTCTGTGGCTTCGGAGCCTGTCCTGGAACTAGCTCTGTAGACCAGGCTGGTCTCGAACTCACAGAGATCCGCCTGCCTCTGCCTCCCGAGTGCTGGGATTAAAGGCGTGCGATTTTGTGCCATTCTTAGTCTATACTTGGATTTGGTATTTCTTCCTTCAGGTACCTGTGCTATAAATGACATTTAACTCATTTAACTCCTTCTGTTCTGTATGTTTGTCTATCTGGTAAACGGCCCAGTCACTAGACCAAGCTGCTCTTACCTCTAGAGTAAGAGGAAACTTCATGGTGTTTCTAGGCAGCTATGCTAGGATAATTGAGATTGAGCCATTATGACAAGAAACAAGAACACTTGATTAAGGTCAGAGTCAAGGATCTCCTCCTACTTTCGCAATCCAGTGGTTTGTATTCTCATGTGTTCGGCCTTCCAATCAGACATAGCTACCCACAGAAAGCACAGGCTTTATGTTGTAATAATCTTGAAAGCATAATGTACTGAGTCTTGTGTGAGTACAGGGGCCAGCACACCTCACATGGCACATGCTCAGCAGCAAATACAGTGGGTAAACAGTATTCGATCAAAAGTAGACTGGACATGGGGGGCAGTCCAGCCGCAGCAGTAAATTCAAGGACAGAGTGGACAGAGGAAATCGCCTTATTTTTAAGAACTATGCACATAGACAATGCTTATAGCAATGTCTGGGTGACTAAGGAATTTATTATGAAATATACTTATTAAGGAATGTGAACTTTTTATCTAAGTTAGCAGAAATCCCCCAATAAGGCAGTGAAGTACATTTTTAGCAGCAGTTGCCTGAGAGACCTCTGAGCATCTAGACTGTAAACAATAATAAAATATCACTTATGGTAGGAGTGAAGTAAAAAGTGTTAGTAGCTTGTTATCACACTTACAAAAGGAAAAATAAAAGTGTCTAAAGGAAAACAACAGCAGCAGGGGTAATGTGAGGGAGTCTCTTGTACTCCTTCGCAGGCTTACTCAGTCAAAGCTGTAGCCATAACATTTCCCCCTGGATTCTCATCGCTGTATTGACAGGAGATCATGATATACCTTCAGATTACACTGCTGGTGTGCTTGTGTCAGCCGTAAGTTAGAGGTAACCAGCAGGCAAAGGCTTGGCATCAGATGTAACTGTCTGAGAAATGATAGGAAAAGCAGTCACTAGAGGGAATGCCCTAGTTTGGAAGGGAGTCTAGAATGCAGGGACTAGTCTAGAATGCAGGGACTAGTAGCTTGTCATCATCCTGATAAACACCCATGCAGGAAACAGGAAGGAAACCTCCCTCATGAATTTGAGTTTGGGGCCTCATAGAGTGCTGATTTCTTAGCTTGTTCTGGTAGTGATGAAACTGGCTGGGAAGTTTGGGAGGAGAAGGCTGTGTTTCAAGGGTTAGGAGAGAAGACTGGATTGAGTGTGATCTAGCGCAACATTCTATAAGGCAGCATATGGTTTCTGTGGCAAAACAGCATCATTGTAGTTCTCCAGAAAGCTTCTACAGCAAAGTAAGTGTGTCCCTCGAGTCCTAGCTGGCTGAACTCCAGGAAAACAAGTGTCCCCTCAAGTCAATTGTCTGAGAATTCCCCTGGAAGAGCTCCAGCCCACGGTCACAATGGGTAGTAGGTACTGTTATGCTCCATTAAAGTATGGGTGTGGAACCTCCCAGTAGGACTTGTGGAAAAAGCCTTGATTGTCTCGAGACCAAGGTGATAAGAGAACAGTGCTTTAATGTACACAATGACCCTGAGAACGCTAAAGACCCAATCACTGGAATCCATAGGACAGTTGAATGCCGTAGTAGACTGTGTAAGCAGGAATTCTGTTTATAATTATTAGAAAATGATCTCACTTATATTTTCACAAGTAAGATATTTTTAAGTGCAATGACTATATAATTGTAAAACTGTACAAACTCTACACAACTCACTAACTTTTGTCAATACTTTTGAAAAAGTGAGTTCTTTAAAATTATATTATCCAACAATTTAATGTTTGGTTTACCAATATCACACACGCAGATCAAATTATATTTTAAGTGACTTTATTCATGGGAATTTTATGAAAAATTAAAACAAAACTTTTGGTTATCTCTTTTTATAATGTGTTATAGTTTCTTCTTGGATGTTTCATAGTTAGTTAAATAATATTTTGGATATATCATTTCAATTTTGTCTTTCTATTAAATTTTGATCATTCTATGTGTATTTATATTGCAATAATCATGAATTTCAATTAAGAATAATGAAAGGAGTGCATAAAGCATGTGCTCCTAGGATAGCTGGGAAAGAGCTGGGCAGATCCTAAGTTTCCTGACCCTACAGTGGCTGAGGTTGCGTACAAATATCTGAGGGGAAAAGAACATATTTTATGTAGCATGGCTCTGTGATTCACATACACATTTTTTTTTAATTTCTGCCTTTTTTTATTAATTAATTTATTTAATTATTAAAGATTTCTGCCTCTTCCCCGCCACCACCTCCCATTCCCTCCCCCTCCCCCAATCAAGTCTTCCTTCCTCCTCAGCCCAAAGAGCAAGCAGGTTTCTCTGCCCTGTGGGAGGTCCAAGGACCACCCACCTCCATCCAGGTCTATTAAGGTGAGCATCCAAACTACCTGGGCTCCCACAAAGCCATTCCGTGCAATAGGATCAAGAACCCATTGCCATTGTTCTTCAGTTTTCAGTAGTCCTCATTGTCCATTATGTTCAGCGAGACCGGTTTTGTCCCATGCTTTTTCAGACCCCGGCCAGCTGGCCTTGGTGAGTTCCCGATAGAACATCCCCATTGCCTCAGTGTGTGGGTGCACCCCTCGCAGTCCTGAGTTCCTTGCTCGTGCTCACTCTCCTTCTGCTCCTCCTTTGGATCGTGAGACTTCAGTCCAGTGCTCCAATGTTGGTCTCTGTCTCTGTCTTCTTTCATCGCCTGATGAAGGTTAATATTCAGGGGGATGCTTATATGTTTTTCTTTGGGTTCACCTTCTTATTTAGCTTCTCTAGAATCACGAATTATAGTCTCAATGTCCTTTATTTATGGCTAGAAACCAAATATGAGTGAGTACATCCCATGTTCCTCTTTTTGGGTCTGGCTTACCTCACTCAGGATAGTGTTTTCAATTTCCGTCCATTTCTATGCAAAATTCAAGAAGTCATTGTTTTTTACTGCTGAGTAGTACTCTAATATGTATATATTCCATACTTTCTTCATCCATTCTTCCATTGAAGGACATCTAGGTTGTTTCCAGGTTCTGGCTATTACAAACAATGCTGCTATGAACATAGTTGAGCATATACTTTTGTTGTATGTTTGGGCATCTCTTGGGTATATTCCCAATAGTGGTATTGCTGGGTCGAGAGGTAGGTTGAACCCGACTTTCCTGAAAAACAGCCACACTGCTTTCCAAAGTGGTTGCACAAGTTTGCATTCCCACCAGCAATGGATGAGAGTGCCCCTTTCTCCACAACCTCTCCAGCAGAGGCTATCATTGGTGTTTTTGATTTTAGCCATTCTGACCGGTGTAAGATGGTATCTTAATGTTGTCTTGATTTGCATTTCCCTGATTGCTAAGGAAGTTGAGCACGATCTTAAGTGTCTTTTGGCCATTTGAACTTCTTCTGTTGAAAAGTCTCTGTTCAGCTCAGTGCCCCATTTTATAATTGGATTGATTAACCTTTTACGGTCTAATTTCTTGAGTTCTTTGTATATTTTGGATATCAGACCTTTTTCAGTTGCGGGGTTGGTGAATATCTTCTCCCAGTCAGTGGGTTGCCTTTCTGTCTTAGTGACAGTGTCCTTTGCTTTACAGAAGCTTCTCAGTCTCAGGAGGTCCCATTTATTCAATGATGTCCTTAGTGTTTGTGCTGCTGGGGTTATACGTAGGAAGTGTTCTCCTGTGCCCATGTGTTGTAGAGTACTTCCCACTTTCTCTTCTATCAGGTTCAGTGTGTTTGGACTGATATTGAGGTCTTTAATCCATTTGGACTTGAGTTTTGTGCATGGTGATAGATATGGATCTATTTTCATTCTTCTACAGATTGACTTCCAGTTTTGCCAGCACAATTTGTTGAAGATGCTCTCTTTTTTCCATTGTATACTTTTAGCTCCTTTATCGAAAATCAGGTGTTCATAGGTTTGTGGGCTAAAGTCAGGGTCTTCTATTCTATTCCATTGGTCGACTTCTCTGTTTTTATGCCAGTACCAAGCCGTTTTCAGTACTGTAGCTCTGTAATAGAGTTTGAAGTTAGGGATGGTAATGCCTCCAGACGATCCTTTATTGTATAAGATTGTTTTGGCTATCCTGGGTTTTTTGTTTTTCCATATAAAGTTGATTATTGTCTTCTCCAGATCTGTGAAGAATTTTGATGGGATTTTGATGGGGATTGCGTTGAATCTATAGATTGCTTTTGGTAGAATTGCCATTTTTACTATGTTGATCCTTCCAATCCAAGAGCAAGGGAGGTCCTTCCATTTTCTGGTGTCCTCTTCAATTTCTTTCTTCAAAGACTTAAAGTTCTTGCCAAATAGATCTTTCACTTCCTTGGTCAGAGTTACCCCAAGGTATTTTATGCTATTTGTGGCTATCGTGAAAGGTGATGCTTCTCTGATTTCCCTCTCTGCTTCCTTATCCTTAGTGTATAGGAAGGCAACTGATTTTTTGGAGTTGATTTTGTACCTGCCACATTATCAAAGGTGTTTATCAGCTGTAGAAGTTCTTTGGTAGAGTTTTTGGGGTCGCTTATGTAAACTATCATATCATCTGCAAATAATGAAAGCTTAACTTCTTCCTTTCCAATATGGATCCCCTTGATCCCTTTATGTTGTCTTATTGCTATTGCTAGAACTTCAAGCACTATATTGAAGAGGTATGGAGAGAGTGGACATCCTTGTCGTGTTCCTGATTTTAGTGGGATGGCTTTGAGTTTTTCTCCATTTAATTTAATGTTAGCTGTCGGCTTGTTGTAAATAGCTTTTACTATATTAGGTATGACCCTTGTATCCCTAATCTCTCCAAGACTTTTATCATAAAGGAGTGTTGAATTTTGTCGAATGCTTTTTCAGCATCTAATGAAATGATCATATGGTTTTTTTCTTTCAGTTTATTTATATGGTTAATTACATTGATAGATTTGCGTATGTTGAACCAGCCCTGCATCTCTGGAATGAAGCCTACTTGATCATAATGGATAACTTTTCTAATGTGTTCTTGGATTCGGTTTGCCAGTATTTTATTGAGAATTTTTGCGTCGATGTTCATGAGTGAGATAGGCCTGTAATTCTCTTTCTTGGTTGGGTCTTTGTGTGGTTTTGGTATCAGGGTAACTGTAGCTTCATAAAAGGAATTTGGCAATGACTCTTCTGTTTCTATATTGTGAAATACATTAAGAAGTATAGGTATTAGCTCTTCTTGGAAGTTCTGGTAGAATTCTGCATTGAAACCATCTGGTCCTGGGCTTTTTTTGGAAGGGAGATTTTTGATAACTGTTTCTAATTCTTCGCGACTAACAGGTCTATTTAGATCGTTCACCTGGTCTTGGTTTAGGTTTGGTATATGGTACTTATCTAAAAAAGTGTCCATTTCTTTTGCATTTTCCAGTTTTGTGGCATACAGGCTTTTGTAGTAAGATCTAATGATTCTCTGAATTTCCTCTGTGTCTGTGGTTATGTCCCCCTTTTCATTTCTGATCTTATTTATTTGCGTGTTCTCTCTCTGTCGTTTAATTAGTTTGGATAGGGGTTTGTCAATCTTGTTGATTTTTTCCAAGAACCAACTTTTTGTTTCATTGATTCTTTTGACTGTTTTCTGTGTTTCTATTTTGTTGATTTCTGCCCTCAGTTTGATTATTTCCAGTCTTCTACTCCTCCTGGGCGCGTCTGCTTCTTTTTTTTCTAGAGCTTTCAGGTGTGCTGTTAAGTCCCCAATGTATGCTTTCTCCGTTTTCTTTAAGTGGGCACTTAGTGCTATGAACTTTCCTCTTAGCACTGCTTTCATCGTGTCCCATAGGTTTGAGTATGTTGTCTCTTTGTTTTCATTAAATTCAAGGAAGACTTTAATTTCTTTCTTAATTTCTTCCTTGACCCAGGTGTGGTTCAGTAGTTGACTGTTCAGTTTCCATGAGTTTGTCAGCTTTCTGGGGGTAGCATTGTTGGTGGCTTCTAACTTTAATCTGTGGTGATCTGATAAGACACAGGTGGACACTGATATTTTTTTGTATCTGTGGAGGTTTCCTTTGTTTCCAAGTATGTGGTCAATTTTCGAGAAGGTTCCATGAGCTGCAGAGAAGAAGGTGTATTCTTTCCTATTTGGGTGGAGTGTTCTATAGATGTTAAGTCCATTTGATTCATTACCTCCAACAATTCTCTTAATTCTCTATTAGTTTTCTGTCTGATTGACCTGTCCATTGGTGAGAGAGGTGTGTTGAAGTCTCCTCCTACTAGTGTGTGTGATTTGATGTCTGCCTTGAGTTTTAGCAATATTTCTTTTATATAAGTGGGTGCTTTTATATTAGGGGCATAGATATTCAGGATTGAGACTTCATCCTGCTGAATCGTTCCTGTTATGAGTATAAAGTGTCCCTCTTGATCTCTTCTGATTGATTTTAGTTTGAAGTCAGTTTT
This sequence comes from Chionomys nivalis, assembly GCF_950005125.1. Lineage (NCBI taxonomy): Eukaryota > Metazoa > Chordata > Mammalia > Rodentia > Cricetidae > Chionomys > Chionomys nivalis. The sequence goes on along the minus strand of NC_080089.1, from coordinate 10,902,761 downwards.
GTTAGAAATTAGTATGGCCACACCTGCTTTTTTCTTAGGACCATTTGCTTGAAAAACCTTTTCCCAACCCTTTACTCTGAGTAGATGCCTGTCTTTGTGGTTGAGATGAGTTTCTTGCAAACAGCAGACTGTTGGATCCTGTTTTCGTATCCAATCTCTTAGCCTGTGCCTTTTTATTGGTGAATTGAGACCATTAATATTAAGTGATATTAATGACCAGTGGTTGTTAACTCCGGTTATTCTTACTGCTTTTGGTAGAAGAGTTTGTGTGTCTCCTTTCTTTGAGTTGTGCTGTTGAAGGGTCGCTAGATGCCTGGGTTATTGTAGGCAGTGTTGGCAATGTTGGATTCCTTGGGTTGTGATTTTCCTTCTATTACTTTCTGTAGGGCTGGATTTGTGGCAACGTATTGTTTAAATTTGTTCTTATCCTGGAATGTCTTGTTTTCTCCATTAATAGTGAATGATAGCTTGGCTGGGTATAGTAGTTTGGGTTTGCATCCATGGTCTCTTAGTTTCTGTAGTACCTCTATCCAGGACCTTCTGGCTTTCATGGTTTCCATAGAAAAGTCAGGTGTAAGTCTGATCGGTTTACCTTTATAAGTTACTTGGCCTTTTTCCTTTGCAGCTCTTAATATTTTTTCTTTAATCTGTATATTTTGTGTTTTGATTATTATATGGCGAGGGGACGTTTTTTTTTGATCCAGTCTGTTTGGTGTTCTGTACGCTTCTTGAATATTCAAAGGAATATCTTTCTTTATGTTGGGGAAGTTTTCTTCCATAATTTTGTTAAAAATGTTTTCTGGACCTTTGAGCTGTGCCTCTTCTCCTTCTTCTATCCCTATTATTCTTAGGTTTGGTCTTTTTATTGTGTCTCATATTTCCTGAATGTTTTGTGATGAGAATTTGTTGGTTTTGGTGTTTTCTTTGATCAGTCCGTTTATTTTCTCTATGTTGTCTTCAGAATCTGAGATTCTTTCTTCTATCTCTTGTATTCTATTGATTATGCTTGTTTCTGTAGTCTCTGCTCGTTGACCTATATTTGCCATATCCAGCTGGTCCTCAGTTTGTGTTTTCTTCCTTGCTTCCATTTCAGTTTTCAATTCTTGGACTGTTTCCATTACCTGTTTGATCGTTTATTCTTGGCTTCCCAGGGTATCATTTACGTATTTACTCATTTCTTCAAACTTTTTGTTATACTTCTCATCCATTTCTATGAGGGCGTTTTTTACATGTTGTTTAAGGGACTCTATTGCTTTCAAAAAGTCAGTTTTTTCCTCTTCTCCTGTGTTAGGGTGTTCAAGTCCTTGTGTTGTAAGATCATTGGGTTCTGGTGTTTTCATGTTGTTTTTCAGATTGTTGGATGAATTCTTGCCTTGGCGTCTGCCCATCTCCTCTTACCGATGCTATCTATTGGGTTTGATTTAATTGTAGCGGGGCAATCTGCTCTCAGTCCGGGCTTCACTGTTTCTTGCCCGCACTATCCTGCATCCAGTGCCTCCACCGCCCGGGCCTGCCTGCCGGTGCCTCCGCCGCCCGGAACTGTCTGTGCGCCGGTGCCTCTGCCGCCTAGGCCTGCCTGCCTGTGCCTCCGCCACCTGGGCCTGACTGCCGGTGCCTCCGCCACCCGGGCCTGCCTGCGCGCCGGTGCCTCCGCCGCCCGGACTTGCCTGCGTGCCGGTGCCTCCGCCGCCCGGGCCTGCCTGCACGCCGGTGCCTCTGCCGCCTGGACTTGCCTGCCTGCCGGTGCCTCCGCCTCCCGGGCCTGCCTGCCGGTTCACATACACATTTTAAACATCTCCACTTCATGCTACTCTGATCTGCCCACCTGGATCCTGCTTACCTCCATAGACACCAACTCTTGCTGTGACTGGAGCTATCAGAAAAAAAGCCAAAGTTGCTCTTCTTGAGTCTCTACTTCTACATTTCAGCTCCAACAGAATGAGCCTTAACTTGATGTACACTTTTTCTATAAGGCACAAAACCAATGCAAGGGAATCCCCAAAGTAGTAAAGATGTAGGGGCCGATATCGCAATGTATGTGGCTAGGAATAAGAGTCATTGAGGTTGTGTTATGGAGCTTTCTGAGGAGAGCAGGGGTCTTGGTGCTTAAAAGAAGGGAGCAATGGGTGGCTTTGTTTTGTCTTAAGGTTGGTAAGCATGACTGGAATGAGGGCCTCTTTGTAGACTAAAGATGATGGTGTACCCACTGTGCATTTGTAGTATACTTTAATTAACCAGTGTATATCTGTAGCATACTTTACCCATATTTGTGGCACACTTTAGTTACTCATTGTGTGTCTGTGATACACTCTGAGTATGAGTACCCATCATGTATTTGTGACACACTTCAATTACCCATCCTTCAGTTGACGGTAACCTAGGCAGATTCTATATACCAGCTATTATAAATAATGCAGTATGAAGTAGATCACATGCAATTTGAAGCAACTCTATTGAGGGAAGCCTGACTCATAGTCTGATAATTCAAAATAATGTGCACTAGCATCATAAGCTATAGAAACTGAGTACTTTATTGATAATGGTTAAAACTTTACAATAGTAATGTATTTTTTTTAATTAAAAAATGCCACAATGCCAAAAACGAAGAAATTAGGCTTAACTCCATAACTTAGCATTCTATGTACTTTGCTCTTCTGGTTTTATTTCCCATTATTTTCTCTGTTGTTTGGGTTATGGCCTTATGGTGACACATGAAATAGTGGAGAGTTGGAAAAGGGCTCAGATGCTCTGGAACCTGACGGTGATACACAAAAGGCATTCTTCACTTACACAAGGTCATTACAGCATACAGGTGATTTTGCTCATGACAAACAAGCACATTTTTTTCTGGTTTGATGGAGCCTGCCAAGCTTTTATTTCTCTTGCTCTATGTTGACAGCAGAATTTAATTTTAAATCTTTAAAACATTAGTAAGAGCCGATTCACTATGTGACTGGTCTAGTAAAGTCTTCTCTGAGGATTTCAGAGGATTCATTTTTCACTCAGAAGCAAAAACAATGCTGACATCATTAAACACAAAATACTTTAAATGTTAAGGCTTAAATAGAGGGAAGGAGGGAGGGAGGGAAGGAAGAAGTAGCAGTAGAGGTTAAGGTCTAGATTACAAAATCCCAGGCCTTGATACCTTTTCTCTTTTAACTGATCATGTATCCTATGTTTACCTATTCTTAAACATGTAATATACAAATCTTTCAGAATTAATTTATATATCAATTATATATAATAATTGGCTACTTGTGTACATGTGTATTGATTCTAATAAAGATGTGTCTATTTGTTTTCTTACACTTGAGCCTTATGTAATTAGCACTTCCTGTGAATGGGGAACATATATACAGGATGAACTGTGTACTTTGGCACATACCTGTAATTCCTGTCCTAGGGAGATTAAGTGGGGCAGATGATGGATGAATTCAAGGTTAGCCTTGATTCTTCAGGGATTCAACTACTGGTAGTTGGCCTAGTAACAGGGCCTGGCCCCATACCCTTGCACACACTGGATGAACTACTTGGCCTCAATGCATTAAAAGAACAGAAAGGTTGCCGAAAAATGATGAGGGTATACAGGAGAAGTTGAAAGGTAGGGCGTAGGAGATGTATGTGATCAAAACACATTGCTTAATTGTTTGTTCATTTGTAATAGTAACTGAAAAATATATTTTAAAAATAGGAATTTAAATCAAAAGCATGAAATGGACAATTCCTTGTCTATAGCTCTTACGGCACAATATGAATCTGGAACCTTTCCTTAACTTTGTTACTTTTAGCATTCTTAGAATTTTGCCAACTTTAGGGAATTTTGAAATGCTTTTACATTATTTTTTTTTTTTTTAATTTTTCGAGACAGGGTTTCTCCGTAGTTTTTGGTTCTTGTCCTGGAATTAGCTCTTGTAGACCAGGCTGGCCTTGAACTCACAGAGATCTGCCTGCCTCTGCCTCCCGAGTGCTGGGATTAAAGGCGTGCGCCACCACTGCCCAGCCTTTTACATTATTTTATTTGTGTTTCATATATATATATATATATATATATATATATATATATATATATATATTTGTGATGTTTGCCTCTTCTGTTTCACACATGAAGATCAATTTAGACGGTAGTGCTCTGCAAGGCATATTGCCTCTGCCTCCCTTCAGAAATGTGACTGCTGAATAGAAAGGGGTCAAGAGATTTAAATGCAATAGTCAAGGGTGGATTGACCTCGGCAATGAATCATTTTAAAGTGCACATCTTTTGGTCTTTGCAGACAGTGTGGATTATGGGCCAGTGTTTGTGCAAGAACCTGATGATGTCATTTTTCCAACGGATTCTGACGAAAAGAAGGTAGCTCTGAATTGTGAAGTTCGTGGCAACCCTGCTCCTACTTATAGGTAAAAATTAATTATGTGTTGATTTTCTTCAGCTTTAAAAAATTCCTCAAGAATGAAAAAGACAGGGGGAATTTCTGAGTTCAAGTTCAGCCAGGGCTACATAGCAAGACCCCGCCATGTGTGTTTGTGTGTGTTTGTGTGCGTGTGTGTGTGCGCGCATATGCGCACACTTTTAAGAATTATAATGCCTTTCATAATTTAATGTATTTGTCTTCTGATATTTTTCTCAGGTGGCTCCGGAATGGAACAGAAATCGATCTGGAAAGTGACTATCGCTACAGTTTGATAGATGGTACCTTTATCATAAGCAATCCAAATGAAGTCAGGGATTCTGGGCTTTATCAATGTTTAGCCACCAACACTTTTGGAAGTATTCTCAGTCGAGAAGCAACACTTCAGTTTGCCTGTGAGTAAAGTAAGATTATTGTCACTATAGTTTATATGCACAAATTTAAACCTCCAGTTACAAAGGTTACAACTGAATTTTAAAATAGTACTACGCCATACTCTAGATTAAAACTAGAAAAACAATAAGTTTCTCCTGAGGGTATTGTTAGGTTCCCTGGAATACTTACTAGATCCCAAATAAACTCAATGTCCTATCCATGAGCATTAAAATCTCATTCATGAAAGTAGATGGTTTTAGAAATTGTCCTTCACCTGCTTGGCTCCTTCTTTTACACTTTGTAATTGCAATTTCCTACAGGCTATCAAAGTACATATTAGCACATTTCAGAAGTTCTGCATGTATTAGAGACCAAAGAAGTACCATGAAACAATAATGCATTAGATGGCGACTATTAACTACCAAACTGATATTTGAGATTTTGATTAAATGAAATTTCTGTCTCTGTCTCTGTTCTCTCTCTCTCTCTCTCTCTCTCTCTCTCTCTCTCTCTCTCTCTCACACACACACACACACACACACACAAGCTCATATAGCCAATATGTCATTGCATTTTGTTCATTGATATTACATACATGACTGGTCTTCTGTAAGGTTATGATGCCAGAAAAGGCTGCAGATGTCTTGATTGGTGCAATTACACCTCATGGTATTTGCACAATAACAAAGTCATGCAGTGCTGCCTTTTACTGAATATAACCTATTAGAAAGTGAGGCATGATCTTATAGACACTCTAATATAAATATACCTAAATTACATCATAGACACGATGAACCAGAGGCAAATTTAAAAATTTGTCAAATTCCTTCATTGATAGAGGAGCTTAAACAAAATTGAGAATAGTGTACCGTGTGAAAAAGTTTAATATTATTTGATAGTAAGTAATCCTATTTGAATTTAAATTCTTGAGGATTACAGTCAGTGAAAATTGAAAGGGGGGATGAGGAATCCTTGAATTAATACATATAACTATATTCATTATATAAGTTATCAAAATGATTTTTGAGTTAATTTAAACTCTGAGGAATGAAGTAATTGATTCTTCTTCATAGCATCTTCCTTGTGTCCTTTCTAAAATTAACTTGAGATCCAGACACCTCTTATAAAAGTGAGAAGAGGAAAAAGAATAAAGGGCTGGGAATAGAATCAATTTGAAGAAGTCTGAGCGAGGTCCTAGAAAAAATCAAAATTCTATTATTTTACATTAATTTGGTCAATTTCAGAAAGAAGACGCATTTAAAATTTAAAAAGAAGAGTAGCCTGAATCTACTATTTTTATTTTATAGAATGATTAGTGGCAAATCATAGAGCCTTCATAAGATTTGTATTCACAATAGCGGACTAGCCCAAGAAACCCAATGTGTAACCACCCCTGCCCCGTTTCTATTGAGTGAAGTGGTCATTGGCACACAGACACAGCACAACATTTCTTTAATGATATCTCCAGTTTGATCTTTAGTCATTCTTGGAGACTAAAACTGCATTATAATCTAAATAATCTTTATATTTTGACCTTATCAACTGCTACACTCTTGATTAATTTTCACAACTCTATGAGTTAGCAAAAGTAAACTGTAGTATGAAAATTCAATATAGAAATCACCACATTCTATATTTCTTTGCACTATTCAAAGCGAAGAACTATTTAACTTTCCTTGTGGATGTTTATGAACCATCAGGACTTACTGGCTTGTCCACAGTTAGGATCCAGATGCCAAATGCTGAGATCAGACAAAGGTAGCTCTTTCTATTCTCAGTAGCTGACACTACCACAGGTTCTGGTTATTGAAGACAGAAGTTTGTGAGGACATAAATTTTGGTCCTGCTTACCAGCAAAGAAAGCAAGAAAGTAGGAAAAAAGGGAGAGGGGGCGGAAAGAAAGAAAAAAAGGAAGGAAGGAAGAAAGGAAGGAAGGAAGGAAGGAAGGAAGGAAGGAAGGAAGGAAGGAAGGAACAAACGAACAAATGAACTGGAAGGAAGGAAAGAAGAGAGAAAAAAACAGAGAGAGAGAGAGAGGGAGAGAGAGAAGGGAAGGAAAGAGGGAGAGAGGGAGGGACGGAGAGAAAGAGGAAGGGAGGGAGGGAGGGAGGGAGGGAGGGAGGGAGGGAGGGAGGGAGGGAGGGAGGGAGGGAGGGAGGAAGGAAAAAGTTATATAGAATGTATTTAAAATTAAGCAAGTGTAAAACAAAATTAAATTCTCCAGAAGTTTTCTTTCTATTCACGTGCTAATAACATGCTTATAAAATAATTGTTCCAAAAATTATTTTATTGACATGTTTATCCTGAACATCTTAAAAATGTGACTTATTTGACTTGAGATAGATGAGTTATGATCAACAAGCAAAAGATACACATGCAAATCCTCATGAAATGCATTGCATAGCAATGGAGATTAGCATGTTCCAGGAAGTCTCATAATCAGTATGGGTAAAACAAAGACTCCCCGGAATTTCCTCAGGACCAACACAGAGAAAGAGAGAAATTACAGGCTCTACTTCAAAAGAAACAGTTTTTCCTGACAAATTCTTATAATATTTCTCATGTGAACCTTGTATTGCAAACTCAGCAACATCACTACATGAATTAGCAGCAAATTTAATTAGCCTGACGTAAAGCCTAATCCATTCTGTAAAGGTAGTCATGAAGTAATCCATATAATTTACTTATATCTCTATATACAAAGATATAATTAGAATGTGTATTCGAATTCTGAATAGCACCTAATGGATTTGGTGCCTCACTCAAAGAGACACTTCCTCTTCTCCAAACCTGCCCTGCACATGCACATATTAACTGTCTACTCATGAGAATTTTCACACTAAAATCTTCCCAGTGGAATAGCTACAAACTTGTTTCAGCCCAGTTGATGTTAATACTTTAGTTTAGCATTAATAAATATCTCGCTCACAGGGGTATAGTAAAAATTAATGGAGTGAAAAAATTATGTTTGTGATCTTATTTTCAAGTTCAGGGAGGGGGTCATAAATAAACAGAAAGCTGATGTGTTCTTGCTGGTAGTGAATGTTAGTGGTTATCTAGATTATTCTTGACAAAAATATATTTTCTTCCTGGAATTTATGTTCATCATGAGGGTAATTTCTTTACATAGTGAGGTGATCTCTCTTCAGTGACAAGTGAGAATATACCATATCAAACATTGTCAGTCTGTTAGCTTATTGCCACCCTGATGAGAATTTGAAACGGATAAGTTGACATGGAACACTTTTCAATACCCTTAACCCAAAGCTCATTTCAATCTCTCCAATGTTGGTAATTTTTTTCTTCTTAGAAATAATTCATGCTAGCAAGTCAAACTGAAAATGAATCAAGAATAAAATCTCCTCATGCTGTCTCTTGCTTCAGAATATATCTTTATACGCAATCCTCAGTAAATTGATAGTTCATATCTAAATTTGAACATATTGCTTTTCAGGGCATTTAGATGATTTAGATCCAGAATATTCCATTAGTTTTCCTTGAAGCCGTTGATTAAAATAACTTCCTTAACTTTTGAGAGATTTTATGACTTGTAGACTTTATATCTAAGCCCTTTAATTTAACCTTTCATTTTCTTTAAAATTCAAAAATTACTTCTCTGCCTTTTTCATAACTTCTTCCTCCAAAGTAAAATTGACCTTAGACTTCAAAACCACATTTTACTAGTTTTAAACATCTAATGAAATTATTTGAATAATCATTTACTCCACAGTGTAGCCCAAGCTTATTGCATTGGTCTATGAGGCTTTGCTCATAATAACTTTATTAATTTATTTTGACATTAATCTGAATGAAGGAATTAAATTAGCCTGAAAGAGTTCTATAAATGTTAGATTTTGTTATAAAGTAAATTAAGGTATTTTTATTGGATCTATCATGTATAAAACAACTGTATTTTTTTAAATTTTGTTTTGTTCTGTGATTCAGTCGTATGTAGCTTAGATCAGCCTGAACTGACCTTGTTTTTCAGTTTTGCTGCCTCCACCACCTTAGTGCTGAAGCTACAGTCTGTTCCATCATTCCTCACCATATAACTCCTTTTTAAAGAGTAAAATATAATTATAATGATAGCTTAACTGTTCTTCTTAAAGACTGTTCTTTTGCTGTGACTGGCAGAGCTCAGTGACTGTGATTTAAAGAAAAGCAGTTAGACGTGAGTTAAAAATCAGTAAGTAAACAGTAAAGAAATCTTAAATTTGATAAAGGAGTTTCACATGCTTAATTCTATTTATTACACAAAATCCAAATCTATAATTGTTTTATTTATTAACATTAAGACAAATGTCCCAGCGTAACGAATGACCGCCAGGGACTTGGCTCAGTTGTCTGGCTTGGCACCATTCCAGAGCGCCTGCCCAGAGGTGGCACTGCCTACAGTGGGCTGGGCACACCTCTCCCAACCAGAAAATAGGCAGAGACTCTCCTACAAGGAATCTGAGGAGACATTTTCTCAGTGGAGGCTCCTTCTCCGGTTTGACTCTAGGTGTGTCAAGATGAGAAAATCAAACCAGAACAGTATAAAAACCAGTCCTGCCTTGTTTCCCTTGCGGAACTTCAACAACTTACACTACCAGCATGCTCTCTCTTCCTTGCCCTATATCATATTTATTTCTTACTCTGTTGCATGGCATCTATTTTGACAACGCCTCAAGGCATAGAATGAATTAACTATACTAGGCTAAGACACAGAAAGCATTAACTATACTAGACTATGAGTGCATTGTGGATCACATGCCTCAACCATTCTTTCAAATTAATTTCTATTTTAATAGTCAACCCCTCTCATATGGAACAGTCAGTGATGGAGTGCAAAACCTCCAGTGGCGTAGTTACTACCCACCCAAAGCATTTGCTCCGAGTCCTGAAGATGATCGCTTCCTTACTAGTACATGAGAATCCACCTCCAACAATTACAAGAAAGAAATATAAATAGTGCAATATATGTAAAAATATTATGAATTTTCAAGTTTCATATACATGATAGCTAGGGATATTATTATTTCATTTAAGAGCAGTAGGGAGCAGAGAGAAGGCTCAGTGGGTAAATGCATTTGCTACCAAACCTGAGAGTTCGTTTAATTCCTGAGACCCACCAGGTGGAAGGAAAAAACTGAGTATAGCAAGTTGTCTTACCATCTATGTACATGCTCTGGCTTGCCTTTGTGCCCCTGTACTTACACAAGTAAATAGTATAAACTACTTTAAAATGTAATAATAGCTATCCTAGTATTAATGAATGTAATTAATGTTATCAATCCAATTTTTATTCATTCTGTACATAGTGATTTATTTTCATGTAATTTTCCATATTACTGGTGATAGCCCCCATATTCCAATAAATTTCTATGTAAAACTCAGTCATCTAAAAGGAATATGTCAAAGTCTCCTTTTAAAAACTAATGTCAACTGTGACCATGACTGCAGAACATAGGCTTCTAGCCAGGTTTTTCTATTTATTCTGGTAGCAATATTTTCTGTCTATTTTTTTATAATCTGATTTGTTTAGAATCAAGCTATAGTAACAGAATTTACCTCTCAGTGTTATAATTTTGTGATCATTTTCAATAAGAATGTCTGGTAAGTCCTTTCTATCTCTTTTGTCTGTTCCTAGTGTAACTTCTTCCAAATACCACTTTTTCTCTTAATTTTATGTGTATGCAAGTGCCTGCCTAACTGTATATGCACTGTGTGCATGCAGGAACCTATGCAGGCCAGATAAGGGCATCAGAACCCTTCAAATGGACTCACAGTTGCAGTAAGCATCCATATATATTCTGGGAAATAATCCTGGGTTCTCTGCAAAAGTAATAACTGTTTCTAACCACTGAGCAATTTGGTTAGCCCTTACCAATTTTTAACAAGACATTCAGAAATCATAACCTCCACTTATAATTGCTATTTTAATCTAATTTTAAATGAAATAAAACATTTACCTCTCAACTCATAGGTATATGAACTTAGCAAATTGACTCCTCAAAGTTCATGAAATTAAATGGTTGTTTTGATGTATCCCATCTCTCACAGCTGTGTGTAGAAGCTGTCAGTGATGAAGATCAAATGAGGCTATTAATATCCATCTGTGACATAAACACAGGAAATCCTTTACTTTGGTATCCCAACCATAACACATCCATGTAAATTGTTATCCATGGGATTTCAGAGAGAAGCATTACATTTTCAGAATAATAAGTTTAATTACTTCAATTGAGAAAAGAAAATCACAGAGTCTCCATGACTCATTGGTCTATGAGCCAGTCTAGAAAAGTAGGAATATAATGATGTTCTAAATTACTTCGTAAGAATACTAATTGCTATACAAGGCAGATGTTCCCTTCACTTCCCCCATTTAAGTAGTCTTAATAAGTAGCACTATGTCTTTGTTTCATAAAATACTCCATGATAATGTTTTTATGTTGGGTCTCAGAGTTGTGCAATAATGAGGGACAGACCACCAAAGTCTATTAAACCAAAGGCAAGATTTATTCCAGAAAAAGAAAAAATAATCACCCTGGGGCACACAAAGCTTATCAACTATAGCTGTGACCACATCCAGAGACCTGGCTTCTGGAACTGTGGCATTGGGGTTGGTTTGGAGCCTCTTCTTATAGTAAAATCAAGCACACCAGGTGTGTGTCAAAGAACTTTTACAACCCTGAGGTCAGACTTAAAGTCACATTACATTTTAGTTTGGCAACTTTTGGATATAGGATGCTAACTTATGATGTTTGCAAAAGCCTGGAGCTAACACAGCCACTTTTTACTGTCCCTGAAAGAATGCAAGACAGAGAGTTGAGTAATGTAGGGGGACAGTTAAAACTGAAGGGAATACAAGCAGAGGATCCCATAGAGACAATAGCTAGATGCTAAACTTCGTCCACAGTACCTGCCTAGATGGGAAGCTGGGAGTTAGGAGACAACTGTTAAAAGTTTACCTCTGTATAGAGTGGCTGCTAGGATGTCTGCTCTCAAGGCAGAAAGTATTTGTTAAAGGTTAAGAGTGGCTGTCAGCTTTTTTTTTTTTTCTTACAAAATGTGTTTGGGCTTACAATTTTATAATTCCATATTCCTAGACTAGACCCCTTTATTTCTATATTCTATTCCTGGACTCTTCATTTATTCTTCATCTTTGGTAATATTTTATTTTATATATTTCCAGAAGCTATGCTTCCAAGTGATTTCAGAATTCATACCCGAATTGATTAATCAGTTTTGAAATAGAAAATGAAAAGACTATTATTAAAAATAACATAAACAGTATCATAAAAATAATTATTTCCACCAAGGTGGAAACCAAAATGTTTAATGTTAGACTTAGTATTTACACTTAATGATATAAACATTGTTAATATTTATGACAATGCTGAGAGTGGCTGCTAAGGTTTATTTAAGTTATGTGGCAGACAGTGGGATAACCTATCAGCTTTTACTGTCACATTCAACCACAAATCAAACTCAGTCATTATCCATGAAGAAATCTTGGAGAATTAGGTAATTTTATCAGAAGAAACTGAGAATTGAAAGGAGATAAAACTGAGTTCTATCTCATTCCATCTGACTGTACGTTCCCTAAATATCATAAAATGAACAGGAGCCTCCTATGTTATGAGAGTTTTTGAATATGTCATCAACAGTCTAAATTGTAGGAAGAGGGTGCCTGCTTGTTCTTCCTGGTCACCCAGCTAGCTTAGCCCAGAAATAACCACACAGAAACTGTATTAATTAAATCACTGCTTGACCCCTTAGCTCTAATTTCTTATTGGCTAATTATAACATCTTAATTTAAGCCATTTCTATTAATCTGTGTATCACCACATGGCAGTGGCTTACTGGGTAAAATTCTCGGGGTCTGTCTCTGGTGGATCCATAGCATGTCTTTGACTCTGCCTTCTTTCTCCCAGCATGCCATTTAGTTTTCCCCACTTACCTAAGTTCTGCCCTATCAATAGGCCAAGTCAGTTTCTTTATTTATTAACAAAGAAAAGCAGCACATAGAAAGAAGGATTCCTACACCACTAAACAATTCCAACATTATGCTGATTTTATAATTTCTGATATTAGCAATAGAAAATTGAAATAATAAATATCATAGATCGTACTTGTGACCTTCAGGTCAGAATAGCAGTAAACGTGATCTATGCATTGTCTCTGATAGTCTTATGTATATTTTGGCCATTTTTTATCTGTTAAATACAAATTTCCCTAATTATGAGAGAGATATTATAGTTTGGATACAAAAATACCATTCTCCACTGGATTTTGTGCTCTAATCTAGACTTCTGACATTATTTCTAGAGGTCCAGCACCTCTCAGTGTCACTAGGGCAAGCCTAGATTGTAGCCCAGTGCAGTTCTACCTGGATCTCTGTACTTCTAGATTGCACATGGGATTTCACTCTCACCGGCCTGAATGTACAAGCCACTCTGCTACTACTGTTCTCCCATTGTGACTGGTTTCATCTCCCAATACAGAAGGATATAATATTACCTAAGTAAACAAAAAGTGCATTTTAAGCAACTGACAAACTTTTAGAATTGACAGAGGCATCTCACTACCTGGACAGTCACCCAAAGCTCTTCTGTACCATTGGGGCATCCATCTTTAGCCTACAGGCCCATAGTATCCAGCAGACTTTTCCATGAAGCAGGAAATTTCAAAGACAGTTCTACCTATATTGGCAGTTTGTCAGTCACATTTTTTTTGTGTGTGTCCTGAATAATATATAGCAGACTCTTTCATGAAGCAAGAACTCCGAAGTATTTTCTCACCTTTAGGCAAGTTCATCAGTCATTTCTCTGTGGGTCCTGCATGTCCAGTTCATCACGCAATCTAGCAAGAGCAGTCTCTTTCCCAAATGGCTAACCAACTCCAAAAGCAGCCTTTTCAATGCTTATCTTCCACTTGAAGTAGATTGGTGCTGCCAAGAGCAGATTTGTCTCATTTTCATGGAATTACTAAATTCTTAAAACATTTTAAATACCATATTCTGTAGTCTTTGAAAGCTTTGAAGAATACCTATCCATCTGAAATGTATATGTGTACATTTAGAAAATCTAACATGACTACAAGTTTGATTATTAAAGATGATAATCTATTGACCTGTATTACTTGATTATACATTACAGTTTTAAACGAGCTGCATAAACACAATACCTTAATCAAGAGCAGAAATACATATATACAGTATAACAAAATTGACCTTAAATTTGTATCAATAGAGCAAGATTCATACCAATGCAAATCTCTATAGCATATCCCCCTTTAAATGTAAAGAAACATTTATAGACAATATTTGGGAATATGGGCATAGTTCTGTCCAAACCTTTTCCTGCTGTTTATTGGGTGAAGTAATTTTTTGAGGGGTGTTCAAAGCAACCTTTTAGGGAATCTTGGTCTATTAAACCATATTAGTCTGGAAGAGGTTCTCATCCTCTGTGGAAACAAAAGAAGAACCTCTTTTCCAAAGCAACATATCCTTAGACCTAAATTCTTAAGGTAAGACACCTTTAAGATATATATGTTGGTTTAGCTTAGCAATCCCCAGAATCAAATCTTTCTCTGCAGTCAAAAAATTCAAAGATAGCACAATAATATGCATAATCCAGACTTTCTGTAAACTTCCCATCTTTATGTGGCTTGTTTTTACTCTATTGCTTTTTGTACAAGTTTAATATTTATTTTATTATCTTTACTTTTTTAATCTATAACTGTCTGTACTCTGTCTCTTTAAAGACTTTTATTTTTTTTAAAAAAATGCATTTGCTTTCTTTTATAACTGTATGTATTATTTTTCTTCTCTCTCCCAGGCCTATGTACATTTATCCAACACTGTGACTTATTTAGAGATCTTTTATGTCTGAATCTGTCCTATTATGTATCTGTAACTCTATTGTCCAGGAGAGCTTCTTAAAACGCTAAGCAATTCTTAAAAACTTAAGCTACACCCTTGTGAGGGCAAATACAGTACTGTCTGCTTGCCCTGCCCAGTTCAGCATGGCAGAACTGCTCACCATCTCTGAGAGCCATGAACAGTGCCCCATCTCTAGGCACACAGCTGGTCCATGTTGCCACCAAGTAAGCCATAGCACATTGCTCACAAACTCTACTCAAATGCTTGGTCTCCTGAATGAATCAGAGGTTGTGCTAGCAGCACAACCCAGAAAGCCAGAATTTCAAACCATGGCTTTTTTCCTGCTACCACTGAATCAGAAAAACCTCAATTAAATTAGCTGCAACATGGAGCCAGCAAGTAAAGCCCATTCAGGAAAATAAAAGCAGTTAAACTTTTTTTTTTTTTAAGTGTCTAGAATTCCTTTACAAGCCCTTAGGTTTTAAGTGGATTTAGTTGGCCATGTGGGCACCAATTTGTACTGTGGTCATTGCTGGTGTGTTGTGATTGGTTAGGAGCATGCATCATTAGTTACCATGTTTTGGGTTCCTTGGCAGCTTGTCCTGCTCAATTTTGTTTATTCACTCTCAGTTTTGCATGTGCTTGCTTGTGCTTGCACTATTGCCCTGCCTCAATTTCTTAAAACTTGAGTGTGTTTCTGAGTGAACCAAATTTAAAAGTAATGGAAACTTTGTTTGCAAAATTTTGATGCTAATATAATGCTAAGGCTGTGCGGTGAAGTTTGACGATAGTGTAATGCTAAGGTTGTGCCGTGAACTTTAATGATAGTATGATGCTAAGAATCTGCCACAATTACTGCTCATAACATTCCTCCAGATTTACATTGAGTGGAAGAACTTAAAGAAAAACAAGAAAGGTATAAAATATATACAGGTAGGTAGGAAAAGATACATGCCAAGGTTCAATGCAGACATCATGTCTCTCACTGTGGAGGTGATTAGCTAGCACTATTTAAGAGAAATCTTGGACTTTTCAAGAGAAAAAAGAAACTGTTCATTGAGGGAAAAAGCTTGCTCAAGACAAGCTCCATTTAAGGGAGCATACTTGAAAAGTTGGGCCTTGGGCTATCATGATGGGAAATTGCCACATAGCAAACTTTTTACTAGGTTCTGCTGTAAACTCACTGAGGAAACTATGGCCGTTTTCCATGGAGACCAGTCTCCATCTCAAGCTATTAATAGTATATGACTTATTTTACATGCATGTAGAGTATAGGAGTGAACGAGCCTTGGGAGTTTGCACCGAGGCATCAGAGAGCTGAAACCAGTCAACTTTTACCAGAGCCAATTTCTTTATATAAAGTTCCAGAGTAGATTGTGCCTGAAGATGTTAAGATGATGCCTCCATTATAAGAGAACCTAGAAACATAGAGGAAGCATTGCAGAAAGTGTTAGGCATCCAGTTAGAGCAAGCCTGAAAAATAGACAACCCCATTATGTGACTATGATGTCATCATCAGTTCCAGATGAGAGACATGAATATGATACAGCTGCTTGGTGTCTGTTGTGTTTTGGACCAGTGTTTCCTTATTATGCCCATTTCTCCTTTTTGAAATGGAAATGTATATTCTATGCCATTGCATGTGCAGTAACTTAATTTATTTTCAGATTTACAATGGCATGCAAGTAAAGAATTGCCTGAGTTTTAGAAGATTTTGAACTTCAGGCTTCCACACACAGTATTGAAGCTCTTAGAACTATAGGGACTTTTGTAATTGTACCACGTACATTTGCAATTTGAGATTCACATGAGACAGTGGGATCTGATTTGGGATGTTATGTATCCTTGTATGTTTAGAGCTTAGCCCCACTTCTGCTTTCATCTTTCTTCCTTCTTGTTTTTACCCAGTGGTGCCATATATCCTCAGCCTCCACAGCCACAAGCCTCTTCCAACTCCATACTCTGCATACAGATGTGCTTCATCTGTCAAATCATTAGCCACAATAAACCTTACCTACTTCAGCTGCTTCTTGTCATGCATTAAAATAATGGAAAGAACATCTGATGAAGGAGGTAAAATATACACGATTTATACAGTTCAAATGCCTATGTCCTCCAGTTACACTGAATTTAGGGAATATGTTATGATGGTAAAAGTATTAGTTATATGGTCAGCATGAGTTTTACCTTCCAAACTAAATTCAAACTAGTCTATTGAAAATATTCATTTTAGAAGAAGCAATGGCTTAGGGGTTGAGGATCTCTGTAAATTCTACTTTAAAATGAGCTATATTCTCACACCCGAAGTTTATAGTTTCTGCTAGTGTTATTAGCAGACACTGAAATAGGCAAAGAGGTAGTAATAGGACAAAGGGCCATCTTACTCTCAAAATTAGCATGGAGGATATGAGCTTAAATTGCAGTGTAAATTTTATCATCTAATCTTTTGCATCTTGGAAGGACTAGTTTCAGATTGCTTTCACTCCCATAATCAGGATGGAATTGTAAACATGGATAAGTGTTAGTGAAAATTTAAATACAAAATATAAAAATTAGTAGTCAACCTAACCTTGTTTACCCTCATCATCCTTGTATTTCTGCTACATTTTGAATATGATATTTCCTACAGTGTTTCCAAATGCATTCCACTATGACAGCCTCTGAAGGAGAAATAAAATTGAGTAACACATATATTTTTATGTGGTTCCTTTGACCTGAAATGTGTGTCCTTGCCGAGAGCCTGTTGAAACTCCTACACCTCAAAGTGATACCCTTCATTGTTGTGTATAGCAGATGTTATTTTTCTCCTAGCCTCTGACATGGAGACAAATTACCATGTCCCCATAAAACTTATAAAATGAAATTGCTTTTCTTCATTCATAGATTATGCAGACTTTATAGACCTATCTCATTTACAAAATTTACAACCTTGCTCAGAGAGGGGAGCAAGCAGAACAAAAATGCCAGTGTGCACAATCTACACTAAAACAAAATTCTTGTAACTGTGTCTTTCTTCTAAAATTGAATGAAAATCTAGTTCATTATTTAGATGTGAACTGTGTGCAGGCATTGTTTACCATACAAAACTTTTCACAACACTGGTCACTATAGAACAGGGACAAGAAAAACACACAGATAATTTATAGCTTTAGTTTGGGAGAATCTCGGGAAGGAAAAATAACTTGCTAGGCATTCTGCTCTTGTGCAGATAGAACAGCTCACTAAAGTAAAGCTTGATTCCTAGGACCTCATTTAACGTGTGAACTCTGTATGAAATCCTGCTCAGATTTTCTTAATGATGACACTTTCTGAAAGATCATTGTGGATGTGTGTGTGCTAGTTTGTCTCCTCTCTATAGACAGTGGAACCTGGAAGAATGGAGCCAATAAATGAGGTGGCTAAAGTCTCATACAATAGCCAGCTTTATGTAGAGCCTTAGAGGGTTTATACTCTGAAGGTAAAGAAAGGTCACATAAGAAAATTTCTCATGAGTTCAAGTTATCTACAATCACAAGGAGAAGCCAAATATGGCAAAACATGTTCCTTCATAGAGGAATATAAAGGGGAGTTTAGACATCTAATTGAATAATATCAGCAAGCAATACTGAGTAATTTGAAGTAAACTTACTCCTATCCACTACACCTTGGAGGAGCACGAAAGCACATTCACAGAACAATTTCGTGTTTTCTAGAAACTAAAGTCACAAGACTCTTATCTTCTTATCTTGGGTTTTTCTCACAAGCGCTCAGAATTCTTTTCACATGACTCCTTTCCTGAGACATGTTTCAACACTTGTTTAAGAAGTGGATGTGATCACACTCACAAACACACACACACATGTAGATGCACACACATCTACATGCACACATACACAAGCAAATAGCATTCATACACACATACTGACATGTGCATACACAAATGCACACACATGCACTCATGTACACAACTCACGTACACACACACAAACACAGACACCTGGTGTTCATGGTATAAAGTTTTATTGTTAGAAATCTTAATCCTATTGTAAATTAGTACCTAAAATACTAAAATATAAGGTTGTCTCTCTTTGACAATAGGCCTTTTTTGTCTGACTTAATAGGTATTTTCAGCAGCCTTTTCTAGTGAGGGTAAAGTAGAAAATCAGTTAATCTCTCTTGTCACTAAAGTAGTGCCTACTAAAATAGAGAGAATGAGCGAGAGGGAGAGAGAGGGAGAGAGAGAATATATTTGGATTGATAAAAGCTTGAAATCCAATAAAGAGATTGTCCTGTGGAATTGTATGCCCACATTATCACAGGTAGGAAGACCATGTAAAGAAAGAATGATTAAAATAAATTTATCCATCGTTTAGTGTACTCCAATTAGAAGAGTGATTGACACTTTAGAGTAAAGAACAGACAAGTAAGAAACAAACAAAAAAACAAAAAGTGATTCTTTAAAAGTTAAGCAGCAATGGGCTGGGAATGTGATTCCATGGTTAAAAGAGTCATTGCTCTTCCAGAGGACTGGAGTTCTGTTTCCAACACCCACATAGGAGGCTCTCAACCACCAGGTAACTGAAGTTCTAGGGGATCTGATGCCCCATATAGCCACTGTAAGTACCTACGCTCAAGTTCATACAGCCAAATGCACAACCATACATATAAATGTTAATTTAAAATAATAATAGCAAGCATTAGGCAATGACTGGAGCATGGACTGTCTGATGATGACTTCAGAGACACAGCATCACATTGCATACTCTATATTTAAGAACTGCTTTGAAATTGGCTTCTTTTCTCCATCAGTAAAACACATGGGTATTCTGGCTTCTTTCTTATCCTTACAAAGTAGCTTTTAAAATGTGTATCCTGGCATATCCAAACTGAGAGATTAAGTAGTTATTCCTGGTAGCAAGATTTCAATTTCATTATTGCATGCAGAATAGAATCCCCTGAATTATAATAATTTTTAATGATAGAGACAACAGATACCCCTTTGTCCCTATTTGAATCATTAAAAAAAAATCCCTAGTTAGCCCCAAATTGTGACTTTGAAGACAGGAAAGATAGGTGTGGAGGGAGAATGAGGGGACGAACACCTATGGTATGCTCAATTTGGTTTCTCAAACATCCCCTGACCCTGTTTTAGCCTTACTCTCTTTGTGATGCTCCAGTCATTATTATTAATTTGCCCCCAGTTTCATTAATATTTCTACTGTATGTGCCTCATTATTTTAAAAGTGTCTACTTTCATATATCTTATGCCTAAAAGTCTTTCCTCTTTAATACACCACCCTTACCCACCTGCAGCCACACCTCCACCATTGTTGCTGTGTATTATAAATACATATTACCGCATGCGATCATCCATCTTTCTTTCCCCTGTCCCTTATGATAGGTCTTGCATAATCTTTTTTTTTCAAGTCAGGGCTACTCTGTAACATTAGTGCCTGTCCCGGAACTAGCTCTTGTAGACCAGACTGGCCTCAATATTGTGGGACAATGGTTTGTATTCTGTCAATTGTATTTTAATAAAATGCTAATTGGCTAATATCCAGACAGGAAATAGAGGTGGTGCAATGATAACAGGAAAATTCTGGGAATACGAAAGTGTAGTCTCTAATTGTGACCCAGTCACAGAGGAAGCAAGATGTCACTACCTCGCCAAAAAAGGTACCAAGCCACATGGCCAACATAGACAGGAATTATGGGCTAATATAAGTTATAAGGATCAGTTAATAAGAGCCTGAGCTAACGGGCCAATTAGTTTATAACTAATGTAGACCTCTGTGTGACTACTTGGGACTAAATGTATGTGGTACCTGGTGGGATAGAAACCTCTGTCAACACCTCAAACTCAAAGAGATCCACTCGCCTCTGCCTCCCAAGTGCTGGGATTAAAGGCGTGTGCCACCACCACCCAGCATGATTTATTTTTTTTTTGTAAGGGTCTTGCATAATCTTATGAAAACTAAACTATATATTATTTTAGTTTGTATTATCTTGATGAAGACAAATGTGTTTTTTCAGGGACACATGTATTTGTAGCACTGCCTCTGGTTTCTAATATTTTCTTGTTAAATTTATCACCCTGACCACAGTTGCAATTCTTCGTTAGAACTCCTCTGGCTTCTATATTTCTCTTTAGTGAGTTATACAAAAGATCAGAGATTAGCTTGCTCCCCATCCTCCTCTTCATCTTCCGTCTCTATACCTAATCAGCTTTCAAGTGGTTTTACCTGTCCTCACCACCTTTCAGTTTGTCTTTATCCCTGCACAAGCAGAAGCCACCTGAGTGATGTCTGTCACCTTCACCCATGGTAACAGTCCCTTCACCTTCTTACTAAGATTAATCTGGTAAAAACCATCACACTCTACCAAATTCTCACAGTAGTGAGGATCTTCACACATGGACTCAATCTATTTGCCCAGCAATTATCTCTGCTTTGTATATGCTATTTTTCTTAATTTTATATATAGTTAATCAAGGGTATCTCTACTTCTTTTGCCTACCCAGATATGCCTATCTGAAAGGACTGCTAATTCCTGAGGCAATTGTTATTTTCCCCTATTGCTATAAATACATATTTTAAACCTGGATCTCTCTCCCCCTTCTATCCTTCCTCTCCTACAACCTATTTCTCTGCTCATCCCTCCCTCACTTTTTCTAGAATTAAAACATATAATATTGGCCCTAAGATGTTTTCAGACTTCGCCTATAAAATGTTTTACCTCTCTCCTTGTCATCTTTGTGTTCTGTTTATGTGACTTGAAGCCAAAAGATATATGTCCAAATGCATCTTCCTTACAAAAAGTGTTCTACAAATTGTACTGTCAACAGTTGCCACTCATCTCCATAGAAATACGTAGAAAAAAATAAATACCTGTTTTGTGGTCGCTGTGAGGTTATTCACTAATATGTTGCAAGTGTCTCATGTAACACTTGACCCACAATATCCACAAGATGTTATAAAATGCCACTATTCTGTATCTTCAGTACAGCATTGTTCCTCAGATAATGCTGTGGGTCCTGTCCTAGCATGAGAGATGCATTTGTCCTCCTTGTCTGCTCCTGAGAACCTCAACAAAGGGAGCCTGGCCCATCTCTGTTGCTGATGTAACTGTTTGTGACTCTTACTTCTTTCTCCCTGGCATGCTCCAATATCCCATCATGAACACTGTTCACTTGGCTGTGGGAACAGTCCTGGAGTGGAATCATTACTCCTACCACAGTGCCGTGCTCCATTCATACCCCAGATTCTCTCGACCTCACAGAAGCACTAGTCCTGGTCTTTTCACTACTGGGATACACACTCTCCACATCCTTATAAGTCCCTCCCTCCTGTCCTCACATTTCACTGCCATTGTCTTTTCCCTCAGATCCTTCTCTGAAATTTCTCATTTATCCAAAGAACCATCTTCTTTTCCTTTATTGTATATCATCATGGAAAGGGCTGCCACAAAGCGTTCTGGAGCTTAAGTGTGCACAAATATATTGATGAATAAGGCTTTCATACCTTATACAAACCATTGTGTGCTTATGGGGAGTCACATACATTTTCATGTCACACATTTCTCACCACGGAGTTATGAACATTTGATGAACTAGAGTGTAGTGGACATGTGCTCATTGTTTAATAATAAACGTAGTCGTTGGCCTATAATCATGAATTTTATAATAATGGATATTGTAGGAAGAGGGCCACTTGTTTGACCCAGCCACTCAGCCCCAAAATAATCACACAGGAACTGTATTAATTAAATCACTGGTTGGCCCATTAGCTCTAACTTCTTATTGGCTAACTCCTATATCTTAATTTAATCAATTTCCATTAATATGTGTATCACCACAAGGTTGTGGCCTACCACCAAAAGTTCCACATGTCTATACCCCACAGTGCATCCATGGTGTCTCTTCCCGACCCGGCCTTTCTTCCTCCCAGCATACAGCCTAGCTTTGCCTGCCTAGTTCTGTTCTTCCCTGCCATAGGCTCGAAGCAGTTCTTTATTAACTGATGAAAGCAGCACGTAGACAGAAGAACCTCCTACACCAGGATATTAGTTATAAGAAGATAAATCAGTTTCCTTGACTTTAATACGCACAACCTATATTAACATATCATGCATTCTATAACAATTGTGACTAAAAATGCCTTCCACTTTTTGGACTTGGAACCTATCACTCACCCAATACCTTCAAATATTACCCTATTTCCCCCAGTCTTTGGAGCCTCATTACAATGCTGCAGCATATATTATATAATATTTCATTATAGCAGTTTTTTACAGAAAACATTTCTACATTTATACTTACAATTATAAATGTTCAAAAGGTTAGAAGAATGTTTAAATTCCTAAGAAAAATCACTAATCATTGATACATTATAAATATATAACATGTTAACACATCCATGATAAGTACCCTCAAAAAAAGCAAATATTTGTTTATGTATATGTGTATGTAAACTATACACATGTCTGTATTGTTTTAACAATATAATTCCAATCAATCAAATGATCATATTTTACAAGAAAAAAATGTAAAAGTTTTTTAATATATCTCTAAATGAACATAATCTAATATAAATTGAGAAAATCATATATAAATATAATTTTATGTATATATTATAAATACGTATTTAAATAGTCTGAATTTAAAGTAAAATAAAAATGTTATAATTATTAGATAAAATTATCTGAAATTCAATATATTTATAAATGCCAAAAATTTTCCTTTTAAAATGTAAAACAAAATTATTTGCCTAAGCCACCTGGACATCTTTTACAGCCCATTAATTAATAGCAACGTGTGATTTGTTTAGCTTATTGCCTTCTCCACAACTCATTAAATCTGGGTTTAAATGTACTCGTAGCAACTTTTGCTTCACTTGTTTTAATTAATTTTTGATGTTTTGAGACACTAGCCATATGAATTCAAGCTTTCCTTTTTATTTCCCCTTGCCCTAAACCAAGCCTGTGTGTTTGTGTGTATGTGTGAATATGTGTGTATGTGTGTGTGTGTGTGCATCTGTATGTATGTTGTACTGTATTTTCTTAACTAGTTCCCACTGAGTTTTGCTGGCACAGTTCAGTAATTTTTACACATAAACAGCATCCAGGGATGAGTAGGTTTGGTAAATCCAACTTGTGGACTATTCTGCTGATATAATTTATAAGAAAGACGTAAGTGCTCATCAAGATCGTTTGGATGTTTCCCAAGCAGCTTGCCATGAGCAGCCCTCTGCTGAAGGGCTGGTCTGTGGAATAAACTAACAGCCTAGCCTTTTCAAGCTGTTCAGACAGTTTTAGGAAACGCCTGAGTGCCCCGATGTCTGCTAATGCTTTCTATGGTTATAGATGAATAGATCTTCTCCGGGTTCTTAGCCTGTGCTCCATTTAAAACAGAGGTTTTCCTTTAATAATTTTCTACATTGTGCATGATAATTTGTTAGGGAGTAAGCATACATAATTTTAAAGAAAATGCTGCCTTACAAGAAGCTGTTTGTATTTGCTGAGGAAAATAGTGCTCACGTTCTTTCTCATGTTTTATTTCAAGGAGTCTGTTTCATTGGGGCCTGCCCTGCATGGCAGATTTGGGCTACTGAAACCATGGGTACTAAGCAACCTGGGTAAAATCCATGATGCTTGAGGTCCATAAGATACTTGAAAATGTGAGGATGGCAGGAATATTTTGCACTTTTAGACAAGTAGAAACCATGGTAGATGATGCTGGTATTGTCATAGCAATGCCCCAATCTTTAGTACCAGGCAGATATTTGTAGATGAATCTAGAATCTCACTTTCCGAGGCTGATTCTGAAGCCCTGTTGTTTCAACTAATTCGATTTCTAAAGAAAGTGGAATAAATATGTTAGCTATAGCCAGTGTCACTTCTCTTCAACTTCATAAGCAGCAGGGGAAAATAAACATGGGGAAGAAACACAGAGATATTAGAGAAACATTTTATTGAGTACTGCCTATGTATAATATCATGTCTCTTGCACTATTACAAAGAAACCAAGTGTATCTGTTTCTTTCAGTGTTCTGGGAAATTATCACATGGCAGCTTAAATGGTAGAAAAGTCATTGCAATGCAGTCCTGTTGGTTCGTCTGGTATGGAGCTAAACTCAAGTGGGTAGCAGGTCTGCATTCTTCAGGAGGTTTAGGAAAGCATTTCTTTTGTTGTTGCTTTTATTTCTCCTCCAGTTTATTTTTCATATTTTAAAGATTGTTTTTAATTTTAATGTTTTGTGTATGACTGTTTCTGCCTGAATACCTGCTTGTCCACATGTGCACAGTTCCTACACAGGCCAAAGAGGGTCTTGGATACCCTAGATCTGGAATTATAGATGGTATGAGCCACAATGGAGCTAAGAATCAAACCCAGGTCCTTAGTAAGAGCAGCGACTGATCTCAGCTCCTGAGTCATGTCTCCAGACACTCTCCTCACTTCATAATTCCTGTCATTCTTTGTTCTTCATCTTCAGAGCCAGCAACATCACAGCTCTCTCTCTCTCTCTCTCTCTCTCTCTCTCTCTCTCTCTCTCTCTCTCTTCCCCTAAGCACCTAAGCACCTGTCTGGTACACTAAACCTACTGGACAACTTTGTTGAAATTGCCTTAGATGCATAATGTTAACCAACTTAACATACTCACAAATTTTATGAGAGATAGCACTTAAAACTCTTGGATAAGGAACAGTCTAAGAACAAAACATTATATAAGAAAATTTGAAATGAAAATAATATTATTTATAGCCTGTTGAAGGAGCTGCGGGCTGAGTTCCTACCATCCAGCTTCCAGCCACCAGCTAGCTTTACCCGAAATAACAACACACAAATTGTATTCATTTAAACACTGCCTGGCCCATTAGCTCTAGCCCTTACTGGCTAATTCTCATATTCTGATCAACCCATCTCTAATAATCTGTGTAGCACCAGTCTTACCGGGAAAGATTCAGCATGTCTGACCTGGCAGCTTGCTTCATCGTGTCTGCCCTGGAGAGCAGAAGCATGGCGTCTGAGCTCACTTCCTCTTCCTCCCAGCATTCTGTTCTGTTTACTCCACCCACCTATGTTCTAACCTATGAGGGCCAAGCAGTTTCTTTATTATTTAACCAATGACCTTCCTCCATCATTTCCCCTTTTTCTGTTTAAATAAAAAGGAAAGGCATTCACTTTAACATAGCAAAATTACATATAACGAAACAGTTATCAAGTAAAAATTAGTTACAATATTTACACCTACTTTATCTTTTATCATAACAAAGAAAAACTATAACTATCTATCTATTCTTTAACTCCATCAAAGATTCCAGAAGGACATAATATTACCTAAGTAAATGAGAAGTAAGCAACTTACAAAACTCTAGAAATCACAGAGACATCTCGCTGCCTGGACAGTCACCCAAAGTTCTCTGTACCTTTGGGACATCCATTTTTGGCCTACAGGTCCATAGTATCCAGAGACATTTCCATGAAGCAGGAAATTTCAAAGGCAGTTCAGTCACTATCTGCTGTGTCCTGCAGAATGTCTCTTAGACTCTTTCATGAATCAGGAACCCCGAAAGATCATCTCACCTTTAGGCAAGTTCAGCAGTCCTCTCTCTGTGGGTTCTTTGTGTCCAGTTTATGCAACAGTCCAGGCAAGAGCAGTTTCTTGCCCAAATGGCTATCAAACTCCATAAGGAGCCTCTTTGATGCCCATCTTCTTCTTGAAGTAGATTGGTGCTGCCAGGAGCAGACGTGTCTCATTGTCATGAAAAACCCTAAGTTATTAAAACATTTAAAATGCCATATTCTCTAGCCCTTGAAAGATATGATGAATACCTATCTGAAATATATCCATAAACATCTAGAAAATCTAACTGACTACAAACTTGACTATTATAGATGACTATCCATTAACAACCTATACATTACATTTTTACATGAACTACACAATCACAATACCTTAATCAAGATCAAAAATACATATACATATAACAAAATTTACCTTAAATTTAAATCACTAAAGCAAAATCCATATCAGTGCAAATTATTCATATCTATATCATATCCCCCTTTAAATGTAAAAGAACATTTATAAACAATATTTGGGAATATGAATGCAGTTATTTCTCTCCAAACTGCTTCTTGCTCAATGGGGGCGCTGTTAATCAGATATTTCAGGATATAACCTGTGTGCTAGGTTCATCTCAGTCGTCAATTGAGTGAAGTAATTTTTTGAAGGTGTTCATAGCAACCTTTCAGGAGGGTGTGGTCTATCATACCATATTGGGATGAAAACAATCCACAGGGTGTCATCGTCTGTGAAAAAAAAAGAAGAATCTCTTTTCCAAAGTATCATATCCTTAGATCCAAATTCTGAAGTCAAAGTATTTTCAAAATATCTGTCTTGGATTAGTTCAGTAGCATTTATAAACAAATATCTTTTAGCAGCTGTTGCTCCTTCCTCAGCATTCAAACAATTCAAACAGAGCATAATAGCATACAGTATCAAAATTCTCTGTGTATTTTCCATCTTTGTGCGCTTTATTTTAACCTCTATTTTGTTTATTTTTACTTTTAACTTTTTGTTTTTTGGGACAGGTTCTCTGTATATCTTGGACCTGGAATAACTCTGTCAACCAGGCTGTCCTTGAGCTCTTAGAGATCCTTCTGTCTCTGCCTTCCAGGCATTGGGATTAAAGGCATGTGCTACCACACCTTGAAGTCACAGAGGTCAATCTCCATCTGCCTCCCAAGCATTGGGATTAAAGGTGTTTACTACCACACCCAACTACTCTCTTTCTCCCCCCCTTTTTTTTACTTTTAAGAATTTTAACTTGTAGCCTGCATATATTTTTAAACACACTGTAAATCATTTAAAGGTTTTCTTTGTCTTTGAATCTCTCTTTACTGTATATCTCTCTTTTTCTGACCACACGAGCCTTTAAATTACTGACCAATATGGGTAGGATTAAAGCCGTGGCTTTGGCGGCTGGATCCAGCCCATTCCTTTGCTTTCCAGCCTCATGGCTGAGGTACTGGCTGTAGCCATCTTTATTGCTGCAACTCTATGGCATTTCAAGGTCCCTGACAGCAAGCAAGCTTCAACAGTATATCCACAGATAACACTCAAGTACTCTCTCTGTAGCTGGCCCTCCTGCCTCAAAGAGTCAGAGTTTGCCCTGGCAGGATAGCCCAGAAAGTCGGCATTTTTAAATGACACAGCTTTTTTCCTGGTACAGCTGAAAACCGAAAAGCATGCATTCAGCTTTTCATCAACACTGTTTAAGTGTTTCGTGGCAGGACCTCTTAAGAGAGCTGCAAGTTTCTGCAGCTAAAGCTGAGTCAGGAAGCCTCTCTTAGATGAGAGCACTTGCTTGCCTCTAGCAAGCAGAGCAGACCCAAGAAATTGCTGCTACCAAGAAAACATGCTTTACTCTATTCT